>NC_064923.1:421969917-422272676 GCF_023897955.1 Schistocerca gregaria
GTTACCAATAAAAAAAACCTAAACAGCCTACTTACAAACTGTTCGTCTAAAATTGTGTGACATGTGTTTGTGACTATTACAGCGCCATCTATCACGAAGTGAAAAAGTGGTCCAACTAAAACATTCATATTTCCTTACGTAGTACACGAATATGTAATAAAAAATGGAGATTCCTACTTTTTTAAACTCAGTTTATATCCGTTTGACCTATGGAAACGCCATCTAGCGGGCCAACCATAGCGGCATCTGGTTTCCCCCTTCAAGCTAGACAAGATTCGTTCATTGTAGCTTTTTTGTTTGACTCTTACAGTGCATTCCATGCATGGATTCCACCACCCAGATAGCCAGCCGGTGTGACCTTGCGGTTCTAGGCGCTTCAGTCTGGAACCGCGTGACCGCTATGGTCGCAGGTTCGAATCCTGCCTCGGGCATGGATGTTTGTGATGTTCTTAGGTTATTTAGGTTTATGTAGTTCTAACTTCTAGTGGATTGAAGACCACAGATGTTAAGTCCCATAGTGCTCAGAGCCATTTTGAACCACCTCCCAGACCACACAATTTTCTCCTGACTAAGACATCATTATGAGTGTAAAATATACTAGAGTACATTCATTTCGAGTTAATTTTCATGGGCAGAGCAGATTGGTGGAAAAATCTCAAACTTATTATAGTCTAAATGCATTTTTAACTTCATGTTGCTGAGCATCAACTTGTTTGACACTTTGGAGCAGGACTAGGGTCACCGCGAGACGGATCTGCTGTTACAGGTGGCCAAATTGTGTTTCTTACGAAAGAACACAAGAGGCTGTTAGAGCGTCATGTCCAGGCACCCAACAAACGTGTCTTCCACTCTTCTTTCAACTGCAAGATGAAGACACAAAATCGGTGTTCCCTCAACTAAATAAAGGCGCGAATGTGCAGATGCAGTCAACCGTACAATTTACATGGAAAGGTATAATGGTCCAGTGCAAACACAGATCCATATTGAATCTTCTCAAAATTCCACGTGATCACGAAAGCTGTCCAATGCATACTAAGTGTTTGTTCGCTATTTGGCCGTCTAGAGGACGATACGATTAATTCCTCTACATTCCTGCATCCTAACAGGCCTTTCCATTCAAATAGTTCTTTCCGTTAGACTTAGATGTGAATGATTCCAGCCGCAGGCCTCCGCAGCACCGAGCATGCTTGGAAACAATCGTCCTAGCAAACTAACCCCGTATTTATTTTATCACTGTATTTACAATAAATATTATGCGCTCAGTCTCAATTGGACGACATTAGACAATGAGAGAACTTTCAGAAATAACCCTGCTGATGGCTGCGGCCCTGGAAATAGAAATATCTGTACCATTCTTATGATTTGACGTACTCTTCCCTTTTGCTCTCACTGTATTCCACGTCAAAACCATACCTTCCTTACGAGGGGACATAGTCATTTCCTTTGCACATGTCGGAACACATACAAATACTTTATAAGCCTGATGCTCAAGACGAACCTATCACATATCACCGACTACTAAGTATAATACTTCACCAATAACTGACTGCCTGCGATACGAAACAATATTGACCGAAAATCAGCGTTGGGTGGACATGTCGCATAAGTTTTTCCTGCGAGTACTACCACTGTGTCTTAGAAAGAGAGGCGTAATCGTCTTACAAACTGCTATGTATTTAAAAACAAAAACACGATCGCATCGACCATTTTACTATCGCAATCGGTCTTGGTTCTACGGATGCACACAAGTATCCATGTTAAAAGCTATACTGGCCTTATAATCGGCGTGGGTTATTACCTCCGAATGAATTGGTTTCTCCAGACAAATACCATGACACGGAATATAGACAGTGATCTTAGTAGTGTATGTTATCATACCAGCAGTGCAGTTATACATAGCCCACGATGCAACCTCGTGATAAAGTTGTTGAATTTTGGAAGTGATTCAGCTAAGGAATGTGGCATTAAACTGATATTTGCAACTCCCTTATACCACCGCCAGATATTTCTCCAGTATTTCTACCATATTGTCTTGATACCATGTCAGAGTTCAAATGGCTCTGAGCACTATGGGACTCAACTGCTGTGGTCATTAGACCCCTTGAACTTAGAACTACTTAAACCTAACTAACCTAAGGACATCACACACATCCATGCCCGAGGCAGGATTCGAACCTGCGACCGTAGCAGTCGCACGGTTCCGGACTGCGCGCCTAGAACCGCGAGACCACCGCGGCCGGCCCATGTCAGAGGGTCTGCACTGTATCTACTGGAATATAGGCGAATGTTGATGGTGTGCTGATTGAGGTCGTAAGAAATGTGCACAGGCTTTTCAGATCTCCAGTGTTATGCTATCCACCTGAAATGCTTTCTTGGATTTGGAATAAAGTCCTTCAATTCAACCACATACCTGCGTTGGAAGCTACAGAGAATTCCTGTAAGAGTCATATTTCTGGCACTCCCATATCTCGAAACGAGTCACCTTTCTCGAACCTGTCTGCTACAGTAAAATTCCAATTTGGATTTTGGTGGTCCTTATGCATCTTGCAACTGCCCCTCAGAGCCTACGCTACCATCCCTTCTCCCTTGGGGGACTGATGACCTTCGCTGTTTAGTCCCCCTTAAACATCCCAACAACCACCAGCACCACCACCACCACCCTGCTTCATTGCGCATGTGATCGTTCCAGTTTAAGTTGGAACTGAGTACAAGTCTGAGGAAGCTACATTTACCACCTTCTGCAACCCCTGTAGAAACAGGCTAAGCTGAGTTAGTGCGACAGGACTGTGTTTTGACCATTTGATGGAAATGGGATCATGTTGTCGTAGCTCATCCAACTGTGTACGATGTGTAAGATCAGCGCCAAACGAAGCCTGCTCCTGTAACATGAGGTCGTTTAAAAGGTAGTATGAGAACTGGGAGAAGGACGAGGATTTTGCTACTGCATTGTGTTGTGTCCCCAAACTTCATACAGATACATCAGTCTGAAGCAGATCCACTTCCCTCAGGTCCCATTCACTTCTATCACCCCACTATGCTATCATCGTTATTCTGTACCATTCAACACAGAAAAGTTATAAACTATAAAAGCTACACTAACTTCATCCGACAGAGAACTCTGCAAGACTTTTACTGCATCTCTCTCCTCCCATATATCTCAATGAAATAGTGTCTGTGTGCTGGCATCGAGCATATGTGATGATCCTATTAAAAATACAGGTATTGATGCATTGCACAGACCAGTGTAAAGCTGCATCACCTGTACTGTAGGTACATGTCCGTAGTCCACAAATTATAGGATAAGTTGGAAGACACGCTCCCTGTGACCTTGTATTGTCGCTCGAAACATTGCTTTCTGTGCTGTAATATGTTTTGTACACTGCCACATATTTTGTTTTCCCACCACGACTTTAAGGCCGTTCAGGTTCCAAACTGACATTAACATGTTCTGATCCATTTTCTTCTTACAGAAAACTAGATGTTGAATGGTGTAAATCATGCTGTTACTGCTGCTACCACACCGCACCACACACATTGGGTGATTTTAAATAAAAGACAGTTACAACATAAGGAAACTTGTACAGGTTGGCCACGTTGTGGAGCGTTCCCAAACTGTTGTCTGAAGGTCATTGACGATGGTTCAAATGGCTCGAGCACTATGGGACTTAACTTCTGAGGTCATCAGTGCCCTAGAACTTAGAACTACTTAAACCTAACGAACCTAAGGACATCACACACAACCATGCCCGAGGCAGGAATCGAACCTGCGACCATAGCGGTCGCACGGACATTGACGACCTCTACATTTAAACTCATCTGTTACAGTGACGGAATAGCCCGTGGCTCCAAGTCCTGTTTGACTGATTTCTCATATTGCATTCATGTACGCGATCACTGTTTTGGTGCTAGCAATCCCTAGAAGGTTTTGCTCCTCCACCAAAGCTCTTTCTCCATCTAAAACAAGCGATGTCAGTCAATCATTATGTGGTAACCAACAGCGTACCAGTGGACAGATATGGATGGAAAAGTCACCGTCAATGTACTGTAATAATAAACATCACAGTTGATGTTGTTGTTGTTGTTGTTGTAGTCTTCATTTCTGAGACTGGTTTAATGCACCTCTCCATGCACCTCTATCCTGTGCTAGCTCCTTCATCTCCCAGTACTTACTGCAACCTACATCTTTCTGAATCTGCTTAGTGTATTCATCTCTTGGTCTCTCTCTACGATTTTTACCCTCCACGGTGCCCTGTAGTGCTAAATTTGTGATCCCTTGATGCCTCAGAACATGTCCTATTAACTGGTCACTTCTTTGTGTCAAGTTGTGCCACATGCTCCTCTTCTCCCCAATTCAATGCAATACTTCATCATTAGTTATGTGATCTACCCATCGAATCTTCATCATTCTTCTGTAGCACCACATTTCGAAAGCTTCTATACTCCTTTTGTCCAAACTATTTATCGTCCATGTTTCACTTCCATACATGGCTACACTCCATACAAATACTTTCAGAAACAACGTCCTGACACTTAAACCTATACTCGATGTTAAAAAATTTCTCTTCTTCAGAAACGCTTTCCTTGCCATTGCCAGTTTACATTTTATATTTCTCTACTTCGACCATCATCAATTATTTTGCTCCCCAAATAGCAAAACACCTTTACTACTATAAGTGCCTCATTTCCTAATCTAATTCCCTCAGCATCACCTGACATAATTCGACCATATTTCATTATCCTCGTTTTGCTTTTGTTGATGTTCATCTTATATCCTCCTTTCAAGGCACTGTCCATTCCGTTCAACTGCTCTTCCAAGTCCTTTGCTGTCTCTGACAGAATTACAATGTCATCGGTGAACCTAGAAGCTTTTATTTCTTCTCCATGGATTTTAATACCTACTCCGAATTTTTCTTTTGTTTCCTTTACTGCTTGCTCAATATACAGATTGAATAACATCGGGGAGAGGCTGAACCCCTGTCTCACTCCCTTCCCAACCACTGCCTCCCTTTCATGCCCCTCGAGTCTTATAACTGCCATCTGGTTTCTGTACAAATTGTAAATAGCTTTCGCTCCCTGTATTTTACCCCTGACACCTTTAGAATTTGAAAGAGAGTATTCCAGTCAACATTGTCAAAAGCTTTCTCTAAGTCTACGAATGCTAGTACGTAGGTTTGCCTTTCCTGAATCTTTCTTCTAAGATAAGTCGTAAGGTCAGTATTGCCTCACGTGCTCCAACATTTCTACGGAATCCAAACTGATCTTCCACGAGGTCGGCTTCCACCAGTTTTTCCATTCGTCTGTAAAGAATTTTCGTTAGTATTTTGCAGCTGTGACTTATTAAACTGATAGTTCGGTAGTTTTCACATCTGTCAACACCTGCTTTCTTCGGGATTGGAATTATTACATTCTTCTTGAAGTCTGAGGGTATTTCGCCTGTGTCAAACATCTTGCTCACCAGATGGTAGAGTTTTGTCAGGATTGGCTCTCCCAAGGCCGTCAGTAGTTCTAATGGAATGTTGTCTACTCCCGGTGCCTTGTTTCGACTCAGGTATTTCAGTGCTCTGTCAAACTCTTCATTCCATTCTTTGCTTAGGACTGGGTTTCCATCTGAGCTCTTGATATTCATACAAGTGGTTCTCTTATATCCAAAGGTCTCTTTAATTTTCCTGTAGGTAGTACCTATCTTACCCCTAGTGAGATAAGCCTCTACATCCTTACATTTATGCTCTAGCCATCCCTGCTTAGCCATTTTGCACTTCCTGTCGATCTCATTTTTGAGACGTTTGTATTCCTTTTTGCCTGCTTCATTTACTGCACTTTTATATTTTCTCCATCCGTGCATTAAATTCAGTATTTCTTCTGTCACCCAAGGATTGCTACTAGTCCTCGTCTTTTTACCTACTTGATCCTGCCTTCACTACTTCAGCCCTCAAAGCTACCCATTCTTCTTCTACTGAACTTCTTTCCTCCATTCCTGTCTATTGTTCCCTTATGCTCTCCCCGAAACTCTGTACAACCTCTGGTTCATTCAGTTTGTCCAGGTCCCATCTCCTTAAATTCCCGCCTTTTTGCAGTATCTTCAGTTTTAATCTACAATTCAAAACTAATAGATTGTGGTCAGAGTCCACATCTGCCCCTGGAAATGGCTTACAATTTAAAACCTGGTTCCTAAATCTCTGTCTTACCATTATACAATCTATCTGATAACTTCTAGTATCTCCAGGATTCTTCCATGTATACAACCTTCTTTCATGATTCGTGAACCAAGTGTTAGCTATGATTAAGTTACGCTCTGTGCAAAACTTTACCAGGCGACTTTCTCATTCATTTCTTAGCCCCATCCCCATTCACCTACTATGTTTCCTCCTTTCCCTTTTCCTACTCTCGAATTCCAGTCACCCATGACTACTAAAATTTTCGTCTCCCTTCACTTCTTCAATTTCTTCATCATCTGCAGATAGTGCAAACTATTTTAGCAGACAGCATGTTACCCGATTTCAGAATGATAGTTAAACTGCACGTTCTATACTTTGTATCATTGTGAAAGTAGATAGATGACTGTGCGGTATGTCCATTCATTATTAATTCTCGAACATATACATCATGAAAAGTATACTAGACAGCACTCTACACATTTATAGCATCTGAGAACAATGTATAATTTACGATCTATCTTTATGCGGATGAGTGTCACAAGGCATTCTTGCAGTCTTAGGATAAAATTAGGGACTGAAAACCCGCTCGCAAAGCTGTAGGGATGGTAGCGCAGAGTCTGAGGGCCGTTACAAAATGCATAGCGACTACCTAAAACCACACTGAAATTTTACTGCAGCAGACTGGTTCGAGAAAGGAGACTCTTTCGAGATATGAGAGTGCCAGAAATATGACTCACTATGGCTGTAATCATTAAAGGAATTCTCCCTAGGTTCCAACGCAGGTATGTGGTTGAATTGAAGGACTTTATTCCAAATCCCAGATAGCATTTCAAGCGGATAGCATAACACTGGAGATCTGAGAAGCCTGTGCACATTTCTTACGACCTCAATCAGCACACCATCTACTGTTTGTCATCCTTTTCAATCAACATTTGCCTATAATCCAGTAGATAAATCGCAGAACCTCTGATATGGTATTAAGACAGAATATGGTACAAATACTGGAGAAATATCTGGCGGTGGTATGAGGGAGTTGCAAATATCAGTTTCATGCCACGTTCCTTAGCTGAATCACTTTCAAAATTCAGCGACTTTATCACGAGGTTGCATCGTGGGCTATGTGTAACTGCGCTGCTGGTCTGATAACATACAGTCCTAAGATCACTGTCTATCTTCAGTGTCACGGTATTTGTCTGAAGAAACCAATTCATTCTGAGGTAATACCATACGTCAATTTATAAAGGCAGTATAGCTTTTAACCTGAATACTTTTGTGCACCCATAGAACCAAGACCGATTGCGATAGTAAATTGTCCTTGCGATCGTGGTTTTTTTTTAAGATATATAGCGGTTTGTAAGACGATTACGCTTCTCCTTCTACGACACAGTGGTAGTTCAAAAATGGTTCAAATGGCTTTGAGCACTATGGGACAACATCTATGGTCATCAGTCCCCTAGAACTTAGAACTACTTAAACCTAACTAACCTAAGGACAGCATACAACACCCGGTGGTAGTACTCGCAGAAAAATCTTACGAGACATGTCCACCCAACTCTGATTTTCCGTCAGTATTGTTTTGTATCGGAAGCAATGAGTTATTGGCGAAGTATTATACTTAGTAGTCGGGGATATGTGATTGGTTTGCCTTGAGCATCAGGCTTATAAAGTATGTGTGTGTGTGTGTGTGTGTGTGTGTGTGTGTGTGTGTGTGTGTGTGTGTGTGTGTATTCCAACAAGTGCAAAGGAAATGCCTATGTCCAGTCACAAGGGAGGTATGGATTTGATGTGGAATATTGTGACAGCGAAGGGAACAGCATGTCAAGTCATAAGAATGGTACAGATATTTCTGTTTTCAGGGTCACAGCTTTCAGCAGGGTCTATTTCCGATACTTCGCTCATTGTCGAATGGTAATATTTATTTGTAAGTGCAGTGATAACATATGTATGGGGTCAGTTTGCTAGGACGATTCTGCCTATACATGTTTGGCGTGATGGTGGCCTGTGGCGGGAATGGTTCACGTTTCCGGCTAATGGTAAGAGCTGTCTGAATGGAAAGGCCTGTTGGGATGCAGGAATGTAGCTGACTTAACCATGTCGTCCTCTAGACGGCCGAATAGCGAACTAATACTTAGAATGTGTGGGACAGCTTTCGTGATAGTGTGGAAAATTGAGAAGATTCAACTTGGACGTATGTTTGCACTGGACCATTATTCCCTCCCTTGTAAATTGTCTGGTTGATTGTATCAGCACATTCCGCGCCTTCTTTTAGTTGAGGGAACATCGATTTTGGTACCTGCATCTAGCAGGTGAAAGACGAGTGGAAGACACATTTGCTGGCTCTCTAGACATGACCCTCTAACATCCTATTTTGTATCTTCATAACAAACTCAATTTTGCCACCAGAAACAACCGATCTGGCTCGCGGTGATCCTACTGCTGCTCCAAAGTGTTAAATAGTTACAGTGCTAGCAAGGTGAACTTAAAAATGCGCCCAGACTACAATAGTTTTGCAGTTTTTTACCCAAGTGCTCCGCCCCTAAAAATTAACTACAAATGAATGTACTCTAGTGTATTTTTCACTCACAATGATTTCTTAGTCAGGAGAAAATTGTGTGATCTGAGTGGTGGAATCTATGCATGGAATGCACTGACACACATTCCAACTTGGCGGTATTCATTATTACATAGTGCCAGATACCTGTCCTTCGTATCACTTGTTTGAGAGAATCTTGGCAAGATGCAGCACCTTCCACAAGCTCTAATTGAAGACATTGTGAGAGAATTTCGTAGGATTGAGGAGAATCGAGACATTTAGCCAGTGTCAGTGTAGGCATACCATAATTTCTTCGGGTGATGTACAGACATAAAAGATAACTGCATTGTTTGTCTAAAGGCGTATATATTGCAGTGTAATGTTACTGCGGCTTTTGTTGTTTGATTTAAAGTTATTGACAGCTTACATTCTCGTAGTCATAAGAGTACAGTACAGGGCAAAGTGCGAAAGTGACGAGTTAAAATGCACGTTCGCATGCAATTCCCAGTCTAAGAGTTTTGTCGCAGACTACTGTCAGTTTTTTTCAAACATATATGTTTCGTAATTTACTTTTGTTCTATTTAGGCGTAACTACCAATCCCTACCCAAAGCAACCATCCTCTACAGTCATCCTACATTCCACTACGACTATCTAGCGTTGCGACTTCTCTGCAACCGCACCGCCCGTGAGCAGTCTCATGGAACATCCTTCTTTATCCACTAGGTCACATTCTATAAACAGCAGTGTTCGTACTGCACTCCGCACCCAAAGCAACTTTTACATCTACGGATTTGTCTGTGTTGAGAATCCTCGGAACCTTTCCATCTACTCAGAAGGCTGTCATAGTATTCTGTACGCATTAAAAATTCAATAAAAAAGAAGTCTGTCGGCTTGCAAGTCACTAAAACATATACGAAATATTACATGACATAATGAAAATGAAAGCTCCAAACCAAGCTGCGGTAAGCTAATGTATTTAATTTTTTTGACAACAGGCCTTTTTCGGATTAACTGCCATCATCAATTGCCCAGGGAAAAACGTTGTTAAAGGAAAAACGTTGGTAAAGTTAACTGTACGTAAATCGTGGCAGTTTTTTGTTTACATTTGCATTGGTACTTATGTCCAACAACCATGTTTCATAAATAGTAATTTTTTCTGTCAAATCGTGGTAAGTATAATATTTTTTGTAGTTACAAGAAATAAAATATACATTTTTGACACATATTTGGACATTTGACACTTGACAGAAAAAAATTAGTGTGGATGCAGTATGATCGACACTTCCAACTAGATGTTAAGTAACACCGCAAATGTAAATTTACGACTGGCACGATTTACTTATAGATAATCTTACCAATGTTATTTTCGCAGGTCAATAGATAATTGCAATTAAGCCGAAACAGGCCAAGCGTGGAGCTTTCATTTTCATTATATTTTATAATGGAGTATACTGTGCTGTGGGTCCAACTGAACATAAAATTTACAAGTTATTTGACGATTACTTTTAACACACCATTAGACATTAGACACATAACTCTAAAAAATACGTACAAGTATATACAATTTGCTGTTCATACACACAACACACACACACACACACACACACACACACACACACACACACACGCACAGAGAGAGAGAGAGAGAGCATAACTAGCGACCTAACCCATAACACAGTTAAACGGTGGCTACCTTATCTCAATAACTATTTTATACAGTACTTACACTGAAGCGTAAAAGAAACTGGTATAGGCACACATATTCAAATTCGGAGATGCGTAAAAAGGCAGACTACGGCGCTCCGGTTGGCAAAGTCTTTATAAGACAGCAAGTGTCTGGCGCAGTTGTTAGATCGGCTACTGCTGTTACAGTGGGAGCCCATCAAGATTCAAGCGAGTTTGAACGTGGTGTTATAGTCAGCGCACGAGCGATGGGACATTGCATCTCTGAGGTAGCGATGAAGTGAGGATTTTCCAGTACGACCATTAAACTAGTGTGCCGTGATTATCAGGAACCTAGTAAATAATCAAATCTCCGACATCTCTGCGGCGGGAGAAGATCCTGCAAGAAAGAGACCAACGATGACTGAAGATAATCGTTCAAAGTGACAGAAGTGCAAACCTTCAGCAAATTGCTGCAGCTTTCAATGCTGGGCTATCAGCGAGTGTCAGCCGACGAACCATCAAAGAAACATCGTCGATATGGACTGTCGGAGCCAAAGGCCAACTTGTTTACCATTGATGACTGCAAGTCACAAAGCCATTGATGACTGCAAATCACAAAGCTTTACACCTAGCCTGTGCCCGTCAACATCCACATTGGACTGGTGATGGCTGGAAACATGTTGCGTGTCAAATTGTATTTAGTGGTTGGACGCGTACCTGTATGGAGACAACTACATAAATCCATGGACCCTACATGTCAGCAGAGGACTGTTAAGGCTAGTGGAGGCTCTGTAATTGTGTGGGGCGTGTGCAGTTGGAGTGATATGCGACCTCTGATACGTCTAGATACCACTCTGACAGGTGACACGCACGTAAGCATCGTATCAGATCAATTGAATCCTTTCATATCCACTGTGCATTCCGACGGACTTGGGCAATTCCAGTAGGAAATGCAACACCCCACACATCCAGAATTACTACAGAGTGGCTCCAGGAACAGTCTTCTCAGTTTAAACACTTCAGCTGAACACTAAACGCCCCAAACATGAACATTATTGAGCATGTCTGGGAAACCTTGCAAGGAGCTGTTCGGAAGAAATCTCCACCGCCTCGTACACTTACGGATTTATGGACAGCCTTGGTGTCAGTTCCCACCAGCCTTATTTCAAACATTAGTCGAGTCCATGGCACGTCGTGTTGCGGCACGTCTGTGTGATCGCGGGAGCCCTACACGTTATTATGCAAGTGTATCAGTTTCTTTGGCTATTCAGTGTACTAGTTTTAAACAAAGAACGAAAGAGGAAGAACAAACACCTGAGTTGTGCTAGAGACAAATACACCAACGTTTACAATTTAACAGTCACGAGTTCATGCTATGAGGCAATATTAATCAACACAATGCAGGACAGAAAAATGACAAATAAACCTAACGGAACGTGAAATCAAGCTCAATAACAGGTTAAAACAATGTGATTCGTATGCTGATCAACGACACTGTGTGTCGAACAACGTCATGCGAAATCTAATCAACGAGAAGAACTGGAAAACAACATTCTTGAGCACAGATGAACAAGCACATCGCACTGCTGTAGCAGCATAGGCAAGTTAAAAAGGAAACTAACTAAATAGCATCTACCAGAAGAAAATGCCCGGTGAAACACCACACACACACCCACACACGCACACACACACACACACACACACACACACTAACATATCAATCAACCACAATGTCTAACACTGAAACACTATGCCATAAAGATATCTGCCAAATAAGGTCGCTCAAGACACTGATGAAACACACGTCACATATCCGTCACACTATTGCACCATTCCACAGCACTAAAAATGAATACAGACTAAAAGCAGCCTCTACCAGTACAGAATGAACGTGGCTATCTACGGGGTTGTTCGAAAAATCCCGTTACAGACTTCCAGGACTTATGAGTGAGTACACAACATTCTGAATAAGAACCTATGTCTGTAAACGTACCGCCTCCGTTTTACAACGGTTGCAGTTCAGACATGTGACATGTCCTCTCTGCTGAGGGAAAGAGAAAGGTCTCAGAGTTGCTTGTCCTGGTATGCAGTAGGGTAGGCAAGATGACGTGTACTGCATCCGACGGTGACCTGATGTCAGTTAAAGCTTGCCTTGCTGCGACACCCATCCAATTCCTGTGCGTCTACAATATAGTAAACATGGTTCGGTACACGTTTTTGGAATACGCAGACATGTTCCTTCTGTGTGGCGAAGCTCGATGTAATGGAAGAGCTTGTATCACGACCGTTTTACGCAACGTAGCAGCCCATCATACAAACTTTCTTCCCAAGTTGCACAGCGGCTTCGAGAAACAGGTCCCTTCACCGTGAGGAGACAGGACTGTGATGCTTCACGGCAACGCCGCACGCCAGAATTTGATCATGTACTGCATCGCGTTAAAGATAGCCCGTCAACGAGTACTCGAAGAATTGCGCGGGCAGAGCGTGTTAGTCAGAGTACGTCTGGGAGGTCCTGCAACAATTACTTCTGAGCAACAATTACTACCGTACCATTTACGAAGGGTGCACACTATAGGTCCAGACGATTTTCCACGACGCATTGCTTACTGCGCGTGGTTTCTGTATCGCTGCATCGACACTTCCTTGTTTCCACGTCGAGTTCTGTTCACAGATGAATTTAAGTTCAGTAGGGTCTCTATTCTGGATTTGCGAAATAGCCATGTCTAGGCAGACGAAAACCTTCGTGGTACGCATGTTCAGGGATTTCAGCACCGATTTGGTGTTAATGTGAGGGTAGGTATGCTGGACGGTCATATGATTGGGCCGTACGTCCTTCCACTCAAGCTAACTGGTTCTGCATACTTGATCTACAGGTAGTTTTGGTCCCGTTTTTGGAAGCAGTGTAACTGAATGTCCGTCAGGAAATGTTACGATGGTGTATCACCTCAAACGCTAATCGGAGACATATCGACAGAAGATATGGTGAAAGATTGCGAGGTCGAGGAGGTCCAACGACATGGCCTCCGTGTTTTCCGGATTTAACTACGCGTTCGCATACAAAGTTTTAAATTAAGAGACTCCTGTATATACAGAGAGAGCTCTGCTGACGCGAGCTCTGATCGCTGCACTAGAAATGGAATAGACACCTGGTGGGATGGATTTACCACAACACTCTTCGTAGGTACAGTGTCTGTATCAACGTTTGGGGCGCCACATTGAGTCATTGTTCTAATGCATCAGTACTGTTCCGTACGTACAGTATGCTGGTTTTTTTGTTTTGGAATAATGTTAACAGCTAATGTTTAAGTGTGTCAAAGGGATAAACGGATATTTCGTTATGTTTTCTTCCGAATTATTACCTAATAATTTTACTGCGTTACGCCTAATTCGTTTCCTCAAGCAGAAGCGGATTAGTTAAACATCTGAAATGAAATCGTTGTAGGAAGGAAACGGTACGTTTCTCGACACAGCTACCTATTCAGAATATTATGTACTCACTCTCCTCTACAAGTCCTAGATGTCTTTATCTGGAATGTCCCTTTATATGCTTACAGCCACAGCTGGTCAGCATGCTAACACACTGAAGAGCCAAAGAAACTGGTACACCTGCCTAATATCGTGTAGGGCCCCTTCGAGCACGCAGAATTGGCGCAACACGACGTGGCATGGACTCGACTAATGTCTGAAGATATGCTGGAGGGAACTGACCCCATGAATCCCGCAGGGCTGACCATAAATCCATAAGAGTACGAGAGCGTGGAGATCTCCTCTGAACAGCACGTTGCAGGGCATCCCAGATATGCTCAATAATGGTCATGTTTGGGAAGTTTGGTAGCCAGTGGAGATCCGTCGGAATGCACCATGGACATGAATGGATGCAGGTGATTAGATAGGATGCTTACGTACGTGTCACCTGTCAAGGTCGTACCTAGACGTATCAGGAGTTCCATGTCACTCCAACTGCACACGCCCTACACTATTACGTAGCCTCCACCAGCTACAGCAGTCCTCTCCTGAGATGCAGGGTCCGTGGATTCATGTGTTGTCTCATACACGTACCCGCCCATCCGTTCGATACAGTCTGACGATACTCGTCCGACCAGCAACAAGTTTCCAGTTATCGACAGACCAATGCCGATGTTGATCGGCGCAGGCGAGGCGTAAAGCTATGCGTTGCGCAGTCATCAAGGGTACACGAGTGGGCCTTCGGCTGCGAAAGCCCATATCGATGATCTTTCGTTGAATGGTTGGTACGCTGACACTAGTTGATGGCCCAGCATTGAAATCTGCAGCAATTTCCGGAAGGGATGCGCTTCTGTCACGTTGAACGATTCTCTTCAGTCGTCGTTGTCCGTGTTCTTGCAGGATCTCCTTCCCACCGCAACGATGTCGGAGATTTGATGTTTTACTGGATTCCTGATATTCACTGTACACTCGTGAAGTGGTCGTACGGCACTTCATCGCTCGTGCGCTGACTACAACACCACATTCAAACTCACTTAAATCTTGATAACGTGCCATTCTAGCAGCAGTAACTGATCTAACAACTGCGCCAGACACTTGTTGTCTTTTATAGGCGTTGCCGACCGTAGCGCCTTATTCTGCCTCTTTACATATCTCTGTATTTGAATACGCATGACTGTACCAGTAGCCGGGCGCTTCTGTCTGGAACCGCGCGACCACTGCGGTCGCAGGTTCGATTTCTGCCTCGGGCATGGATGTGTGTGATGTCCTTAGGTTAGTTACGTTTAAGTAGTTGTACGTTCTAGGGGACTGATGTTAAGTCCCATAGTACTCAGAGCCGTTTGAACCATTTGAACTATACCAGTTTCTTTGACGCTTCAGTGTATGATTCCGTCACTTCCGCGTCAGTGCCAGACGGAATGTGACAGGCATGGCATCAACCTGTGCTCCATCCTCTAAACATGGCAGAGAGAAGTAGTAATCAGACAGTCTGCACTCGTTGCCCGCAGATCGCAGCAACCCGGGAGTCGTATTCCATACACGGCAGTGAGAAACGGCAGGCTGAGAGCCCCCACTTCTTGCCTGCAGCTAGGCACTGCCCTTGTCACTCAGCGGTCACACTTCGCTGACTGCAGTACACTGGCTAGCTGCTCCCCAACGCATTCCATCCGATCATCTGTTCACAGCCTCGTCTCTAGGCATACTGCTTTTCGAGACTCGGCACAAGCCGACAGAACTTCAATTTCCTCCACGGCCAAAGATAATACCAGCCACCACACTTACACGAGCCTCTCTGATATCGATAGGCATAGATGTTCCTGGTGCAGCTCAACGGCATCCACTTGGTTGCTGGTATATACTAAGAGAGCTTGCTGGATTTTACATGTTCGTTGTTTGTGGTGTCCTTGTAAATTACTACCGAGGATATTTTCGGTCTCCAGGGAGGTCATAAACACAGAGGTGATACCCAAAATACCCTAGAAGGGTGACGTGATTTACGAAGACCGAAGGTAGACATTCACGATGTCTGTAACATACTTGGGCTGTTATAAGGTGCCGGTCAACGAATATTAGCCGATGAACTGAAAAGACACGAATTGCAGCGAAGTTTGTCCCTTGTCTTCGCAGGATAGATTCAGATGTGTACTGAGCTGCGACAAAGAGTCAAAGAGAGTCCAAAATTCTTACCCAGAGCCATAACAGACGACGAATCTTGGGTCCACTGTTATGACCCTGAAGTGAAGCAGCAGTCATCAGAATGGAAGACTTCTTCTCCAAGGTCGAAAAATGCTCGACAAGTTTGCAGCAACATTTTTTTTCGGCATTTGGGTGCAAAACGAGTTTGTTTCATCTCGTCAGATGGGCAGTTTTACTGCGAGGTTTTGAGACGAATAGGGGAAATATTCGTCGTAAATGGTCAGAGCTGTGGAGAATGAAAGCTGTTTGGTGCACTATGCCAACGCACCCGCACATATCTCACTCGTTTTGAAGCAGCTACTCACCAAAAACAACATGGCACCCTCCCTACTGGCGATATCTAGCTCCGTGCGGTTTCTGCTTATTTCCGAAGATGAAAATCACGTTGAAAGGGTGACATTTTCACTCGACTGGGGACATCGGAGGGGCATCGCAGCGTCGTGTCCTGCGCACCCTTCACCCAGCGGACTTCCAGCACTGCTTCCAAAAAAGGGAAAACCGCTGGAATCTATGCATACATGCCCGAGGCGACAGCTATGAAGTTGACAGAGACATTAGAACATAAGTATAGTTTTTTTACAGTGGAATTTTCGCATGTTTTGGGTAGCACCTCGTACATCATCAGCATTACAGGCAATAGCTGAGTGTGTCTTTTCGATGACCCTACGTAGCCTTACTCATCGCGCCACTGCAGACCCGTACGCTAGCAATCTCTGGAGGTGATACGCACTGAAATGCGTGCGCAGTGGGACTATTGAGTCTGCCATCCACCGGGACTCCAATTACGCCGTCGGCAGGGCCTCGCTTTGTTTCTCACACATGCCTTAATGGCGTCGTCTGTAGGTTATAGCTGGCCGTTACTGTCCGGTACATTTCACGCCATACCACGCCAGGCCTGTGTCGCGGTTTTAAGACCCTGGGGCGAGACAGTAATAAATAATAGCGAGCCACAGCAGTGAGGGCTTCCACGCGCCTCCCTGTCTGTCACACTGCCCATGGGACTACTGTCTTTGTTTCCAAATTGTCTCATTACCACCGAATTGTCTGTGGAAGGGGGCGGAACACTGCCTCCACTGCACTGTTATAAACTTCCGCTTGTAATTGAATATATTGTTGCATACGACTGCAGTAGCCCTAAGAACATGAAATTGTTCTGTTCCGATGTCGTTTGTCAATCATTTCCGCAAGATAAAGTAATGGGATACACAAAAAAGGAGTTGGATGTTCATTATTGAAGAGTGCAGAAATGGTGAAAAGGCGTTGTCTGGTTAAGATATGTTTATTATTTCCAAGATATGAATAAATGACTCGTTTTTTTTTTTTTTTTTTTTTGCTCCTTCCAAGAAAAGTTCTTCATAATGTGTGTCTTTTAAATGTACAAGTTTATTGTTATTTATATTTAATTAATGGGAGAGAAACATAAATTGCGATTTATACGCAATCACATCGGTAAACCAGCAACACATGCATGTATTCCACACTACGATCCTGCCTCATTCATGACCGGTGCACATGAGCAAGAGAGTGAGATAGATTGCCTAATACGGTACCTTCGGTCCCAAGCTGAACAAGGACAACGATCATTTCTGCGATGGTGTGAAACCAATTACTGGGTAACGCGTGAACCATTACAAATTAGTATGACATTTATTGTATGTATGTGTACCCTTTTAGGGATATACAAAAGCAAGAAACATGAATGAATACAACTAACGAAACACTCTCACGTAAAGAATTACACTTTCCAAATCTTAAGCAACAGGTGACATGTCACACTAGTTTTATAAGTAAGCACTCCAAATCCTTAGCAACAGTTAGGGTGGAAAACAGTTGAGGAGACTCTCACTAATGCAATGTCAGTCGCAGAAATGACTCGTTATGGTAATACCTGGGTGAGAAAAATAGCTTCACTGATTCAACATAAGCAGAGGTACACCATCGCTGAGTTCGAATACGAAGTACTACAGGCTGTGGCGTCATAATGAAACTCTCGTAAGGTTCAGAGCACGTGGATTCACAAACAAAGTAAACTCGTCGAAATAGAGCGGTTAACTCCGCAACAATAGTAGGTAACAATATATATATATTCCGTAACGTTTCGAGAGAAAAGAAACCCTCGTGATAACATTTACAGGTTGGTGGAAATTAGGTGTTATAAAATTTTTGTCTGTTACGACTTAATATGGGGTGACAGATTTTGTTGTCACATTAATACTGTGGCAGAGAACCTGGAACTTAATAGAGAAGGTTTTCTACGTGCTTTCCTTCTGCAGCAATGAGTGTGTAGAACCTTTAACTGAATTCTTTGATGACTTTCCGAAGAACATCATTTTAGAATGCACGAATCACTCTGGAACTCAAAAGTACCAACATTCTGGAGGATTGCAAGTACATGTTTGAAGCCTCTGTCCTTCGGATGACCCCATCACAAATAATCACACGGGCTGAGATCGCGACTGTAAGGTGGGCGTTCCGTACCATGTCCAGTAAATTCTCCAGGCCAACTGTCTGATCTCAGAACATCTGAAATAAATCGAAGACATCAGAATTTGACGAGGACCTGCCCCACACTGCACGAACCAGTAGTTTAGCAGCACTCGGCTGCGTCGTGCTGTCGGTACAGATCCATGTTGCCATACCTGTTATTTACTGTTACAGGCCCCACAGAAAAAGGCCCCAATAATGCCCTGAGCACTGACTGCGCACCAAACAGTGACATTTTCTTTATGGGGTGTAGCAGCAGCAACAGCTTGAATGTGTGGACTCTGAGTTGCGCTCTAGTTTTAGTTCTATTTGTAGACGTGCCTATGGAGATTGAAACGTGACTTATTACTAAACTAGATCTGATAGTATCGAATATTGCATTTTCAAAGGTCTCAGCCCTCTCATTTCGCAAAAAATATCGACGATCATCATCCCTGTCTTTCAGATGTTGGCAGAGTTGAATTTTGCGATGTAAATAGATAAGTTTATCTTTCACTATCGTCTTGAAAGACCGTCGTCAGATTATGAGTTGCTGTTCTGCGTGTGTTGTTGTTACACCACGCTCCTCACTGAATAACGTTCACACACGTTCCACATTCTCCAGAGTCACAAATGAGGTTGGTCGTCCTAACCGATTATTCGTGGAACCATGCAGGGATCCGGTTTCTTTTTCAGAACATTTTGTCAATTCGTTAAAAACAGGAAAAACATCACACAAAATCTGTAAGAGAGGGTGCTTAAATTTTGTCATCACAATTCGACTTCAGTTCTGTATTGTACTCTCATCGAAAACCATCCCGAATGGTGCTGTCCTTGGACCAGATGTGCTGTTGAATGCGAGCCTCACCACACAACGATACATCTGCAACTTGCGAAAAAATGTCTTTGCGATCAAAAAAATGTTGTTCCAGTGTTAGTGCTTCCATTCTGAAATGTGAACTGACACATCGGTGATCGAAATGTAGAATTTTTAGAGCTATAATATGACAATATCACAAGGAGATCATTCACGGTAGACTATATAATTAGATTCCAACACACAAATACTTTGTAACAACAATTTTCCAACACACTGCGTTTGATATGAGTGCATCCGTCCGTAGCTTGAACGCGTGGCTCATGACACAAAAATAGACTCCGAAATTAAAAAATTACACCAGTAATTTGCTTGAGCATAGCAAGCAAAACACTTTCTGAATCGTATGAAAAGAGAGGGGTCACTCGTGAAAACATTAATACTACGTCGAGCTCGTTTGACTATAGTTTCAACACGTGGTCAGTCATACAAAGAAAAGATTCCAAAATTAATTTAAGCAGCAATTTGTATGAAAACAGCAAGCGAAAGGCATTCTGGATCATTTGAAAAAAAAAATCGTATGCAAGCATTCAGACAACACCTTGAGAAGCTTGGAACCTTAGAATCTTTCTCTCTCTTTGGTCAAACACAAGAGGCGCATAGTGGATTCTACTTATTGTTCCACTGACTAGTTAGTATTCCCTACAGATAACTTCTGACGATGCTCATCTCCGTGTGTAATTAAGGCGAGGACAGCCAATGATCTCTTCAACACAGATGCACGCTAGGCTCGAACTCTTAGGGAATTCGTCGGGTTGCCGCGAGTAATGGGGATAACTGGCAAGTGGGACTACATTCATAGTGTGTGTGGGTAAGTTGAGAATTTTGGTGTGACGGTAGGCGTGCTAGTGCAGTCCGTGCAGTTGCGATGACTGTGTCCGGCTGGCTCAGTGGTCAGAGCATCAGCCTAATTAGCTGTAGACCCGGTTTAAAATCCTGGCCCAGTACAAATTTTCAATTTTCCCAGTAATTTCAATCAACGCCCATTCCAGCCAATGTCTGTAATCCATTTGCGTCTTTGTCATCTTTGTTTTTGTGGTAGCACTGGTTTTTTTATGGTGCGTGTGTTGCCTTTATGGATATGCCGTATTATTCTCCCTGGTCGGTGTAGCCTTCTATACCGAGGGTTTAAATTTCCTAGCACAATGCCCACTTGTTGCACTGGTGCCTTGAAAATGACGGGATGTGAACCTGTCGGAATATCGGAGGCTACTGAAGACGTCACTCGGCAGCATCCACGTAATTTGTTTGAACATCTTGAAATACACAGAGAAGACGTTATTACCAGCTTCTGCAGGATTCTCAAGCCACAGGCACACCTCCACTTCGGAGGTGGGCCCAAGCGCCCTCTTTTTCTGGCGTCTTGCTGTCGCCAGATCACGCTGCCCCTCACCAGTCCCCCGCTCCTAGCAGTTCCGTTGCCGCCAGAGGGAAGCTGGTAGTTAACAGCTACTGTCAATCTTCATTGATGTGCAAACACACGGATCCATAGACACTGACCTCAGCTACATCGAAACTACCAGTCGGGGTGTTAAAGATAGCTAAGAAGGATCCCGACCGACACACACACACACACACACACACACACACACACACACACACACACACACACACACACACGGGATAAATAAGCATTCAAGTTAACAGAATTTCACGGACAGAATCGGTGTAATATGTCTTTATTGCTTCTGCGAAATTAATTCAGTTTCAGTTGTGAAATGTGCGGGGGAACATTGATACCCAATGCATTTCAAATACATCAAGGAGACGAAAGTCGTGGAATACCTCCTAATATAGTGTCGGGCCACCTTCTTCCCGGCTTGGTGGGGCATCTGGACGTGATATGGGCTCAACAAGTCTTTGGAAATCCATTGCAAAAATATTGAACCACGCTACCTCTATAGCCGCACATAATTGCGAAAGTGTTGCTGGTGCAGGCTTTTGTGCACGAACCGATGTTCCGATTATGTCCCATAAACGATCGATGGGATTCATGTCGGACAGTTTGGATGGCCAGTCATTCTCTCGAACTGCCCACAATATCCTTCAAACCACTCGCGAACAGTTGTGGCCCGGTGACATGATGCATTCTTGCTTGGAAACATGAAGTTCATGAATGGCTACAAATAGTCTCCAGGTAGCCGAACATAACCATTTCCATTCAATGATCGGTTTAATTGGACCAGAGTATTCAGTCCATTACATGTAAACACAGCCCACACCATTATGCAGCTACCATCAGCTTGCACAGCGCCTTGTTGGAAACCTGGACCTATTTCTTCGTGGGGTTTCACCACACTCGAACCCAACCGCCAGTTCTTACGAACTGAAATCGGGACTTACCTGACAAGGCCACGGTTTTCCAATCGTCTCGGGTCCAACAGATATGGTCACGAGCCCACGCGAGGCGCTGCAGGTGATGTGATACTTTGAGCATAGGCACTCTCGTCGGTCGTATTCTGCCATGGCCCATTAACGCCAAATTTCGCCGCACTGTTCTAACGGATACGTTCGTCGTACGTCCCGCACGGATTTCTGCTGTTATTATACGCAGTGTTGCTTAGCAGTTAGCTCTGACAACTCTACGTAAACGCCATTGCTCGCCGCCGTGAGAGAGAACACCTGAAATTTGTCATCCCGGCATCCTCTTGACATTTCCTAACTTTTCCGAAATGGAATGTCCCCTTGCATCTTGCTCCAACTACCATTTCTCGTTCATCGTGCCACTACAATCACGTCGGAGACCTTTTCACCTGAATACCTGAGTACAAATGATAGCTCCTCCGATGCAACGGCCTTTTATGTCTTCTGTACACGACACTACCGCCATCTGTATATGCGCATATCGCTATCCCAAGACTTTTGTTACCTGTTAAACTGTACACGTACTGCAGAAAAATGTACTAATATTCAGATATTTCTGAACTGATAGTTCTTAACACTTTAATTTTGATTAACATATGAATTTATCTTCCCACATAAGGAAAGGGCTAAGTTTTAGTATCATATCTAGGAACAGAGGTACTGAGGTATCGATTTCCAGACCAGTACTAATCAATGTTAACTAATCCGTCTTTCAATTAAGTAGTTGTTGTCCGTTCAGAGTCTCTGCTTCACGATTTTTCGCGGTAGGTTATCTACCCAGTAACATTTTAGTGTGCAGGCCTTAGCTGGGCCCAGCAATTTAAAACGAAATTTATTCTTTGTAATTCAACTGACTCCTAGGAAGAAGGGTTTATCACGTGTATCGAGTAGGCGGGCACCTCCTGTTAATTCCTCCCCCACGGTGTTCAAGGGCTCTGTCTCCGTGGTGGACCATGGTGCCACACTCGCATTTTTAAAGGCCGATTGGAACCGAATTTTACCAGGCATTTGTAACTGAGTTTCGAAATGTATAACAGCTGAATGTCTATTTGTCTGATGCAGTCTTGTGGTCGGTGCAGAACTTCGTTTGCGATACATGCATGTAGCAGAGATAGGTAACAGTCAAAACTGGCGATATGTGTTGTTGGCAAGGCAAGTATTTCAGTGTTATATAAAATAACCAGATGCAGCAAACAAAATTGAAATGAGTTCTCTTTTACTGAATCTAATGGTTCAAATGGCTCTGAGAACTATGGGACTTAACATCTTAGGTCATCAGTCCCCTAGAACTTAGAAGTACTTAAATCTATATAACCTAAGGACATCACACACATCCATGCCCAAGGCAGGATTCGAACCTGCGACCGTATCAGTCCCGCGGGTCCGGACTGTAGCGCCCAGAACCGCACGGCCACCGCGGCCGGCTTACTGAATCTAATAATGATACTTTATGCTTCATTTCCTTCTTCGCAGTTGTTCCTACTGTCTCTGTAAGCAGGTAAGTATCAAATTTGTCCAAATAACAATCTTGCCTTCGAGCAGGAAATGAATTGCGACACTTTATCTATAAGAATTCCACGGTCAGGAATAAATTCTCTCTGTCAGCTCAGCTATGGAAAATCCTTGCTTAGAGTCAATTTTAGAAATATCTCTGCTCCCCAGCACTGTCTATGAGTAAAAATACAGGTAAACAAAGACACATTAGACAACCGAAGAAACTGTGGGTGGACGTATTTTTTCCTATGGAGTGCAGATTACAATGAAATTTCCTGCCAGCACAACCTACTAAAGATAACAGTATAGTTTCGTGAAAAAGTTTGGCACACAATTTTAATCAATCAAGAAATTCCGGTGCTGCGCGCACTGTTATTTTAGGATTTTTAAAATCATAATTAACAATAATTTTATGGTCTAGCTCTGCGTGTCCCATGACTGGAATGTCGTCATAGTTTCTACTGACCGTTTACGACATTTGAGTACAGGGTGCGCAACGCGCACGACACTATTGCATTTGAGAGCAGTCAAATCTACTACTGTTATCAATGGAGAGGGACTATAGTCACAAGAAGATGGAAACTATACGTCAGAGGCATGGTTGAAGATCGTCTGCACTGAACAGCCACAGTTATAATGTCGACTGGGCACTATGGCCATTTTCAGAGTCTAAAAAAACAAATACCACGTAAATCATTCTTTCATTTCGTTGTAAAACTGATTTCCTCTCTTTTAGTTTACCCTCAGATCCATTCATTAATAAAAAAAAGGATGAAATGGCGGTGTGACAGCACAAAGATAGTACTAATGTGACAGAAAAAAGGCATACAGTGGCTGTGAGCACTGTACGAACAGAACAGATGCTCGACATGGCAGCCACCGACGTCATTGCAGACACTGTACCTACACATCATGTTCTGGTACACGCTATCAATCCTACCTGATATCTCTTCAATTTCTGGTACAGCGGCCAGGACTCGTATCAGCAGATCTTCCTCCATCTCTCCAGGAGTCTCACACATTAAACCTACCATCAGGTGACTGTCGGAGGTAGTACTCATCATCCTGTCTACACTGCTGCATATCAGAACAAGCAGTTTTGAGACCTTTCTCTTCCCCTCGACAGATGTGGCACGTTACACATCTGAACTGAAGCCTTCGTAGAAAGGAAACGGTACATTTATTGACATGGGTTCCTATTCAAAATATCCACTCGCAAGTCCTTGATGTTTGTAACAGAAATTTCCGAACACTCTTTATAGTTAACAAAAAGTGGTCATTTAAAAAAATGGAAAATTAGGATATACAAATCAAACGCGACTGCGATTATAAATTTTCGAAATTTAACTATAAAAATGGGATATTTGAGCGAACAAAATTGAGATAACTGTATGTTCCACGTAGTCTCGCTGATCGTTAGCGCCAAAGAATTACCAGCAGTCCTTCGTAAAGTGGACAGTGCAAACGGTGTAGCGAACTATGTTAATTTTATTTTTTGACAACTAGAACGTGTACAGGGTAGGCCAAATAAGGAGACCCGAAAAATACAGATTGTTCAAAGTATAAGTGTAGATATTTTTGTTGGTGACCCAGGACAGTGTACTGAGCAACATCACTGTTTCCTTCATTAGTAGTTATCAGGAGTAGTATGTTCTTAGGTTAGGCAATACATCCATGAACATGTGGCAAGAGCAAGATTTTAATCGTTATATTTCACTGGGCAGAAGTGTGGGCACGTGGACTTGAAACGAAGTCTACGACGACAGGTGTAGGCCACTTACTGGTGCAGCTACGACCGTGCAGAAAACATGAGGTAATCAGTTATCTGACATGTTTGTAAGAAGAGATGCAGAGAAATACAACGATCACACTGAGGTGCGTGCATATTAAGGTACGTGTACTAACGATTCCAATATCTTCATTTACATCCCTGGCATCCTGTATTTGATGAACTTTAAGAGAGGCAACCCAGATTTCATTATCCGTACTGGAATGCAGATGATGCAAGTTGGATTGCATGTCTTCACCAGCATGAAATATTTTCCATCCGAGTTTTATTTCTCCCGTGTCATTTATAGAATCTTTAACATTGTAATTAATAAATATTATTTGTGGGAGCAAGTGAAAAGTACGGGGCGTTTCGTTTCCACAAATACGGACAAGCATATCTGAAAACGAGTTCCAGTGAAATTGGATTTCTTGTTTTAATCTGCGTATATAATTATAACCAAGTTACAGATTTCCGGCCATGGACTCTGAACGGCGTATTTTGTATTCGGTTTGTAGCTAAATAAGAACGGGACAATGCAATCAACAAATGAAATTTTTACTCGCTACTGAGCGTAGAACGGTAGAAATTGAACAAGGAACTAGCAACCGAGCCGAAACGAGGAGCGATCAAACAGGACCTAGTGACCAGATTTTGCTTAGAAGCCAATCCTTGGTCCTTCCGTTTAAAACAGTGAACCGTCCGTTCGGAGCCGTTCCTGGGAGAATGACGCACCACTAGTTCCAATGGATGGATGTTACTGTAGTTGTGCAGAGATTAAGCGACTTGTACGGAATGGACTGGCGGAGGAAGTTGAGTCAAACCAACGTTAGCATCGAGGACCGCAGAAAGAAAACACCGTTAAAATAAATTCAGGTTCATTACTGATGGCAAAGTCTGTACACTAACGGAAAAGAAATCCGAACACCAAGGAGTTGTGCGACATAAACGAAAGTCGGTAGGCATGTTTCTGCATCAAGAAGCTGACGTCCATCGAATGTCGCTCAAGTCACATAAGATTGGCGCTAGTGGCACCACTATGAGGACGCAAATCAGACTAGCTTTGAATACACGCTGCAGCGGTAGTGAGCGTTAGTTATCTTTGACACTGGACGTGGTGAGTTGATGTAGCCAAGAATGGCCCTAAGGCAACAAAGACCATTAAAAACACCTCACTGAGTTTGAACGAGGCCGTATAATAGGGCTACTAGAATATGAATGCTTTTCTGCAATACTGCAGAAACTCTTGGCAGGAATGTAGCCACTGTACATGAATGTTGTTCACGAGAATGTACGGTCACAAGAGGACCGAGGTCTGGACGGCCACATGGGACTACCGAGGGTGAAGACCATCATGTTTGGCGTATGGCTCTGCCGCATCGTACTGCATATGCAGCAGCAATTTGAGTAGCAGTTGGTACCACAGTGACACAACGAACTGTTAATCGTTTACTTGAAGGAATCCTCCGAGCCAGACGCCCTGTAGTGTGCATTCCATTGATCCCAAACCACGGCCACTGGCGACTTCAGCAGTGTCACGCGAGAGTTGATTGCCGGGCAGCGTGGAGGTCTGTTGTGTTTTCTGATGAAAGTTGAGTCTGCCTCAGTGCCAGTAATGGCCGTGTGTTGTTTAGGAAGGGGCCAGTTGAGGGTTTGCGACCAATGTGTCTCCATTCTATACGCAATGAACTACTTACATTTGGGATTATTTTCGGGGGTACCATTTAGTATGACAACAGGAGGACTTTAGTGGTTATCTGACGCACCCTGACTGCAAAACTGTCAGTCTGGTCATTCGACCTCCCTTGCAGCCATTCGTAAACAGCAAACAAAAAAAAACAAAAAAAAGAGGTGCAAATGGCTCTAAGCACTATGGGACTTTAACATCCTTTAACATCGCAGGTCATCAGTCCCCTAGAACTTAGAACTACGTAAACCTGAGTATATCACACACATCCATGCCCGAGGCAGGATTCGAACATGCGACCGTAGCAGTCGCGCGGTTCCGAACTGAAGCGCCTAGAACCGCTCGACCACCACGGCCGGCCGTGAACAGCATTCCAGGGGGTGTTCTCCCCCTGGTTCTCTCACCCACACACCAACATTCTCTGCAGGATGTCGCTAAGTTGCCATGGCCTGTTCGATCACCAGGTCTGTCTCCAATGGAGCACATACGGGACATAATCAGACGACAGCTCCACTGTCATCCACGACAGCATTAACCGTGCCTATATTGATTGACCAAGTGCAACAGGCATGGAACTCCATCCCACAAAGCTGCGCGGGATAGGCGTGCGGTATAGGGCGCTTTGTCACGGTTCGCGCGGCTCTTCTCGTCGGAGGTTCGAGTCCTCCCCGGGCATGGGCATGTGTATGTGTGTGTTGTCCTTAGCGGAAGTAAGTTTAAGTTGGATTAAGTACTGTGTAAGCCTACGGACCGACGACCTCAGCAGTTTGGTCCCACACACTGACATACGGTACCAGTAAAACACAATGCATTCAAGATTGCAGGCTTGCATTAACTTTCGGAAGATTACCCTAGTTATTAAAGTACCGGCATTTCTTATTGGAAATTGTTTCTCTTGCACTTACGTTAACCAGTGATCTTACAATGTTAATCGCTTACATAGTTATCTAGACCAATGTAGAACCGAAATGTCGTTACTCTACATAGCGTAGCGATATTTTTCGTCAGTGGATGTACCTTCGCCGGAAGTAATATGTTTGCGACACTGTTCCTAGCACTAGCGGGGCGTAGTGACTGAGTGAACAGGCTGGAACAACAGGTGGCTCTGAGGTCTGGCTGGCAGCGGCCGCCTTAGACGAAGGGCCTGCCATCGCGGGGACGAGGAAGTCGCTAAAGCAGCAGCAGTAGCGGCAGCAGCAGCAGCAGCAGCAGCAGCAGCGAGGCCGGCCGGAAGTGACGTCGATAAGCCGGCCGGACCGAGGGTGGGCCACTCTTATTCTTGCGGCTCCCCGGCAGGGCAGGCTCGCTCATTACTGTCTGCCGGCGCACTCACTCAGCCCGGAGAAAGGCCAGCCCTTGCAGTGCCATTGTTCGGACGCAGACGAGCCCGAGGGCGGCGGCTGCGGGAAGGGAGGGTGGCTTTTTTTATATGGTAATCTGCCGCGCTGCGCCGGCAGCGGGGGTGCAGTTTGAAGAGCAATCAAGGCCAGCGCCGGCGGCCCGCTGCTGCAACAGGTTACAGCACGCCGCGCTCCCCTGCCAGGGGTTAATACCGCCACGCGTCGACCCCTGCCTACGATGTATGGCGTATCGACGATCCGCCGTCATAGCTCGCGTGATTTTACAGCGATTTAAAAGCCAGCTGTTTTTGTACTTTCCTTGAAAGCTGAAAGTCTGCCATCGAAAAGCGCTTGGCTATAGGTCAGCGCATAAGTTGGTAGCGTTATTGCTTTGCATGGTGGTAGTCTGGTTGCTATAGTTTTATTTATCGACTGACATTTTCATTTTTCAGTTCACTATTGGTATTAGAGTTTACTTATTTTCGTAGTGTAGTGGAAATGTAGACGCTGGAAAACGGAAAGCCGAGAAATTGGAAGATTTCTGACCTACTCTTCTGTTTGAGTTCAATGGAGTGGTGACAGCACCGGAGACAGCCAGGAACACTCGAACCGTGTGTGGGGATAATAACACTGGACATAGCCCGGGAAGAAAATTGTTTTCTCCTTTTAACGAGGATTGTTTTGACTTTAGTGACTCTCCACGTTCAGGAAGATCTTAGGGATTTGATGAAGATCTTTAAACGCATCAATCCAAAGTGACCGACGTCATTGTACTCGATATCTGGCAGATGTGTTGCACTGTGATCATTCCACCATTGTGCGACATTTTCATGTAGTGGGGAGTGTTCAAAAATCTGGTGTGTGGATACAACATACTGTAAGCCAAAATCATAAAATTACCGGGTGCATCTCTGCTTGCTCACAATCAACTGGCTCATGTGTAACACCGACCATTCATATCCTGTATCGTTACGGATGACGAGGAATGGTGTCTACATCTACATGACTACTCTGCAATTCACATTTAAGTGCTTGGCAGAGGGTTCATCGAACCACAATCATACTATCTCTCTACTATTCCACTCCCGAACAGAGTGCGGGAAAAACGAACACCTAAACCTTTCTGTTCGAGCTCTGATTTCTCTTATTTTATTTTGATGATCATTCCTACCTATGTAGGTTGGGCTCAACAAAATATTTTCGCATTCGGAAGAGAAAGTTGGTGACTGAAATTTCGTAAAAAGGTCTCGCCGCGACGAAAAAGTCTTTGCTGTAATGACTTCCATCCCAACTCGTGTATCATATCTGCCACACTCTCTCCCCTATAACGCGATAATAAAAAACGAGCTGCCCTTCTTTGCACCCTCTCGATGTCCTCCGTCAATCCCACCTGGTAAGGATCCCACACCGCGCAGCAATATTCTAACAGAGGACGAACGAGTGTAGTGTAAGCTGTCTCTTTAGTGGACTTGTTGCATCTTCTAAGTGTCCTGCCAATGAAACGCAACCTTTGGCTCGCCTTCCCGACAATATTATCTATGTGGTCCTTCCAACTGAAGTTGTTCGTAATTTTAACACCCAGGTACTTAGTTGAATTGACAGCCTTGAGAATTGTACTATTTATCGAGTAATCGAATTCCAACGGATTTCTTTTGGAACTCATGTGGATCATCTCACACTTTTCGTTATTTAGCGTCAACTGCCACCTGACACACCATACAGCAATCTTTCCTAAATCGCTTTGCAGCTGATACTGGTCTTCGGATGACCTTACTAGACGGTAAATTACAGCATCATCTGCGAACAGTCTAAGAGAACTGCTCAGATTGTCACCCAGGTCATTTATATAGATCAGGAACAGTAGGGGTCCCAGGACGCTTCCCTGGGGAACACCTGATATCACTTCAGTTTTACTCGATGATTTGCTGTCTATTACTACGAACTGCGACCTTCCTGACAGGAAATCACGAATCCAGTCGCACAACTGAGACGATACCCCATAGCTCCGCAGCTTGATTAGAAGTCGCTTGTGAGGAACGGTGTCAAAAGCTTCTGTCTTTATGCTAACAGGAAAAGAAAGAAATTACTGAGCCCAGACAAAGGAGCAATTTCCCGTACAAGGACGTCGGCACATCCGCAGAAGATAATGTTGTCCCTGTGGTGGAACAGCGATGGTTGGGTGTACTACGAACTGCTTCCCTGAGGTGTAACCATCGCTGCTGACACTTAGCCGTCCACTGTGACCAAGCGGTTCTAGGCGCTTCAGTCCGGAACCGCGCTGCTACTACGGTCGCAGGTTCGAATCCCGCCTCAGGCATGGATGTGTGGGATGTCCTTAGGTCGGTTAAGTATAAATAGTTCTATGTCTAGGGGACTGATGACCTCAGATGTTAAGTCCCATAGTGCTCAGAGCCATTTTAACTATTTTTTTTCCCTAACACTTATTCTCAACGACTGAGACGTCTTGCAAACTCAATCCAAGAAGAACAATGAAAAAGGTAGAGTGAAGTAGTGCTGTTCCCCGATAAAGCCCGCCAGCTTCAAGCTATACACAATAAACCCCATAAGTAAATTGCGTTTGGAAGTCATTCCACGCGCACCTTATTCACCTGATTTTGTGCATTCGTATTTTCACTTTCTCCGCTCTCTGGCGAACAACCTTAAAGAAACTTCCTTCCTGGATTAAAATGCGCTCCGAATATGACTAGACGAGTTCTTCCCCTCAAAACCACGTGTTTTCTTCAATCAAGGAATCGAACCCTTACTCCAGCGTTGGTAGAATGGTTCAAATGGCTCTGAGCACTATGGGACTCAACTTCTGAGGTCATTAGTCCCCTAGAACTTAGAACTAGTTAAACCTAACGAACCTAAGGACATCTCACACATCCATGCCCGAGGCAGGATTCGAACCTGCGACCGTAGCGGTCTCGCGGTTCCAGACTGCAGCGCCAGAACCGCACGGCCACTTCGGCCGGCAGCGTTGGTAGACTGTAGTAAATATAGCAGGAGAATATGTTGTAGGTATCTGTTGTGTTTATTAAACTTACGGAAACGCTACGAAATTATGAACCATACAAATGCGTCTGCATCTGCACACAGCAAATACCCTTTCAGTGAGTGGCAGGGAGTAGTATTTCCAACACAACTATATTTTCCACCATTCCGTTCCATTAGCGAATGTTGAGTGGGAGAAATGATTCTCAGTAAACCTCCATATGAACTATGATTTTCTCGTCGTGGTCATTTGACGAGACGTTTGTTGGAATAAGTAACGTACTGCCCGACTCTTCTTCGAACGTACGCTCTCGCAATTTCAACACTAAACCAGCCGTGACATACGACGCCATTCCTGTAGCGCTTGCCGCTGGAGTTTCGTAAGTGTGTCCTCTCGTGCCGGCTAAATGACCTCTTGATGAAACGCGCTTCTCTTCGTTGGATCTTCTCTGTCTTCCCTAGTAATGCAATGTGGTAAGCGTCTCAGATGGACGAGAGATCAAGAATCGGTTGAGCAAGTGTCGTGTGAACAATTTCTTTCTGAAGGCGTTGCTGCAGCTTATATGCAGTAGTACGACGCCAGTATATAAGTTCTGACATGTAGAAAAGAGATTAGTGTAGGAATCGTGTCTTTCCGACGTTCCTGCGGTAGATGCGCAAACGTGAACTATGGCAACGCCAAAAACAATCGCGTCCAAACTGGACTAACTGCAGTCTTTGTGGGAGATTACAGCTGGCTTTTCACGAATCGGAAAACATCGCAAAGTTGTGCGACTTGTACTGACCTGGCACCTTCACTCTTGGTACTTGTCCCACCGTAGCGAAAGGCGAAGTTTCGGATCTTCATCAGGGATTGTTGGTCTGAGATGGACTGCCAAATATACGCCACTCAAATTATTTAAGTGACACAGACAAGATTTAGAACTGAATACCAGTTATTTTATTCACGAAGTTGACGAAGGTTAAAATGACAAAACCACGATTATTATGAAGTCGCGTGCTCGCATCGATAAGCGACCCACAAATCGAAATGGAAGACAGATCGCATGTGTAACTAATATCCGTTTCATACGCTAATTAATAATACACAAATCAAAAAAAGTTTTCCATCAACTCTGTTCAGAGAGTTCCGGAACCTGTACAGAAAATTGGAATAGAGATCAACATAAACATTATTTCCGCCCTTTTTATTACTCAAGAAAACCACACATTACATGTTGTACCACCATACAGCGAGACCTTCAGAAGTGCTGAACCAGATTGCTGTACACACCGGTACCTCTAATACGCAGTAGCACGTACTTTTGCTTTGATGCAAGCCTGTATTCGTCGTGGTATACCACCCACAAGTTCGTCAAGGCACTGTTGGTCCAGATTGTCCCACTCCTCAACGGCGATTTGGCGTAAATCCCTCAGAGTGGCTGGTGGATCATTTCGTCCATAAACAGCCCTCTTCTATCTACGTCAGGCATATTCGATAGGGTTCATGTCTGGAGAACATGCTGGCCACTCTAGTCGAGCGATGTCGTTATACTGAAGGAAGTCATTCGCAAGATGTGCTCGATGGGGGCGCGAAGTGTAGTCCGTGAAAACGAATGCCTCGCCAATATGCTGCCGATATGGTTGCACTATCAGTCGGAGGATGGCATCCACGTAGCGTACAGCAGTCACGGCGACTTCCATGACCACTAGTGGTGAACGTCGGCCCCACAGAATGCAACCCCAAAACATCAGGGAACCTCCACCTTGTTGCACTCGCTGGAGGGTGTGTCTAAGGCGTTCAGCCTGACCGTGTTGCCTCCAAACAGGTCTCCAACGATTTTCTGATAGAAGGTATATGCGACACTCGTCGGTGAAGAGGACGTGATGCCATTCCTTAGCGGTCTATTCGGCATGTTGTTGGGCCCATCTGTACCGCGCTGCATGCTGTCGTGGTTGCAAAGATGGACCTCACCATGGACGTCGGAAGTGATGTTGCGCATCATGCAGCCTATTGCGCACAGTTTGAGTCGTAACACGACGTCCTGTAGCTGCACGAAAAGCATTATTCAACATGGTGGCGTTTCTGTCAGGGTTCCTCCGAGCCGTAATCCGTAGGTAGCGGTCATCCACTGCAGTATTAGTCGTTGGGCGGCCTGAGCGAAGCACGCAATTGACATTTCCTGTGTGTCTGTATCTCATCCACGTTCAAACAACATCGCTTTGGTTCAGTCCGAGACTCTTAGACACTTCGTTTGTTGAGAGCCCTTCCTGGCACAAAGTAACAATGCGGACGCGATGCAACCCCAGTATTGACCGTCTTGGCATGGTTGATCTGCTTACAACACAATCCATGTACCTTCCTGGTGGAATGACTGGAACTGATCGGCTGTCAGCCCCCTCCGTCTCGTAGCCGCTGCTTATGCACAGTTGTTTACATCTTTGGGCGGGTTCAGTGACATCTCTGAACTGTCATAGGGACTGTGTTCTTCTGGAGTTCTGGGAATGGGGGACGATGCAAACGTTTTTTGATGTGTGTAAATAACAACTTTCCTAGTATATATCTGTTCTGCAATGTTCTCAGACCTGTGGCACAAAATACAACTTTTAAGGATACTTGCAACATTAGAAATCTCTTCGCGACCAATGTGAATGGCTCTCGTGGGACATCGTGCCAACAGGATATCACAAGAAGTGAGTCGGGCTGTTAATAAATTTCCTTATGTTTCAAATGTTCTTGTCAGATTGTTTTCATTATTGCCTCATTATGACAATATGATGACAGACCATTATATTTACGTCAGTTCCTTTTTGAAGTCTTAACAAATAATAATTAAGTTACAAATTGCGGTGAGCATGTTGCACCCGAGTAGCCAATCAGAGCGTAGGATCGCTCCACCAGAACCACATCAGCTAAGTGAAGAGCCCGCTGAACTGTGGTGCTATGTGCAGAACGACACATGTAGTGTTCCTTGGTCGCATAAGTCGATCGATAGTTTCTAATTATATCAGCTGCCAGCTACAGAAAGTAGTCTACTTCGATTGAAAACGAAGGATTCATAGCTGCAAAAACCGCAACTGTTACACCACAAAGGCAGTGGGCTGGCAACGCAAAAACTGCCGCACTTCAGCCACTTGATTACATAATTTTTAAACTTGGTACAATACAATTTAAAAGTTAAAATATTTGAGTGTTTGTTATCATGACGTGGTATGTAGTCTTTTCATTACGAGGAAGATGGGAGAGCGGCTCATGGTAACTGATGATAGAACTTCTGGTATTGTAAATTTCTGGGAGGCTGTTATATGGAAAGAAATATGCGATATGATAAATGCGTCCTACATCAACCACTTTATCGCCGAAAAAGAGTTCGTTGGTACAGAGAGTATATTGGTTGGGATCAGCAATAGTGGTCTACAGTTATGATCTGCGATGAATAGTTCTTCGGTACAGCAAGTATTCTGGCCAACAGTTAGTGAGATAGGAACTTAAGAGTAACCCCCAAAGACTCCTCAACAGTTGGCCAACCAGCGTGAACAACAGGTACAAAATGTGCACTAATGCCCGAGGACGGCATATCCCTTGCTGAGAGTCCGATGTCGAACTTTATGTTGGGAGTCAAACATGATCGTTATGCAATGTGGTGAAACCTGTACTATTTTTGGTTATAAATATATGATTCAGTATCTATTACGTTTGTACTGTGTTTCATGTAGTCCATCATTGCATGTGATTATTCCTATCCAACAATGTCTCTGATCTTAGAAACTGTCAATCAGTATACATGGCTGTATTGTTTACAACATGTTTTCACTTTTCAAAAAAAAAGTTGTTCAAATGGCTCTGAGCACTATGGGACTTAACTATTGAGTTCATCAGTCCCCTAGAACTTAGAACTACTTAAACCTAACTAACCTAAGGACACCATACACATGCATGCCCGAGGCAGGATTCGAACCTGCGACCGTAGCGGTCGCTCGGTTCCAGACTGTAGCGCCTAGAACTGCTCGGCCACCTTGGCCGGCTTTTCACTTTTCAGAAAAATCTTAAGTTTCCGTAGTAATTTTCGCAATTTCAGAAAAAGTCTGCAGAGCATAAAGTGTGGATACCATCATTTAAAAATGGAATGATAAAAAATATTGAACTTCTATTACAGGTAGATAGTAGGAAAGTCTGAAAATTGTACCGAGGTACAAGACCCTCCGCAACTTGGCATTAGATGTTATGTTTGACTGATGTACCTTTGCTTGAACTTATATGACCAGTATTTTCATAGAAGCGGCATTATTACCATAATCATCTGACCTGTTCTTTTATCTCATGTGCTACAGCAGCTGATGCAACATGGTCGCACAGAACAACAACGTGCTGTGTCTCTCAAGTTAAATGCTCTATTGTGCTAACGCTTCGTTCATGCGTCGCCTCTAATGTTCGAATGGAAGCAAATGGCATAATCAGAAATTAAGCGCTCAAATTCTCAGCTTTGTTTGCAAGTCAGGGTTTACAGTGATTTTTGGTCAGGAGTGAAAAATAATTTTTTGTACAGTTAATGATTGAGTACCGCGTAGTATTAGGTTAGTGCATAAGGTCGTAGCCTTTTTCTTTTTCATTTAGATACTCCGAATGCTATTGGTATATTTGTCGATTGTTCCGAAAGACCTTTGGGGTTTGATGAAGATCGTTTAAACGCATTAATCCCCAATGATCCTCGTAAGTGCACGCGAGAATTGGCAAATGTAATGAGTTGTGACCATTCCAACAAAATACGGCATTAGCATGCATTGGGGGAGGTTCAAAAGTCGGGAGTATGGCTACCGCGTGTCCTAGGCCAAAATCACAAAACTCAGTGGCAGGTTATATGCACTTCTCTGGTTGCTCTTCGTCAATTGTCTGGTGAACAACACCGACCATTCCTATCCTGTATCGTTACTGGTGTCGAGAAATGGTATCTTCATGCTAACATAAGGAAAAGAAAGAAATGGTTGAGCCCCAGCAAAGCAGCAACTCCCCGTAACAAAGACCTGCCCTCGTCCACAAAATATACTCGTAATATTATGCAGATGGCGGAACAGCGACGGTGCGGTGTACTACGAATTGCTTCCCCGAGGCGTAACGTTCACTGCCGACATTTGTTGTCGACAACTGAGACGTCTGGCAGATGCAGTCACAGAAACAACGACTGGAAGACTGCGTTAAGTGATGCTGCTCCACGATCACGCCAGCCCGCATTCTGCTAGACTGACAAAACACACTGTACAAGAGATAGGTTGGTAAGTCATTCCACACCCATCTTATTCATCTGATCTTGCGCCGTCATATTATCACCTTTGCCGCTCACTGTCGAACAAAATTAAAGGAATTTCATTTCCAAATGAAAATGCGCTCCGAATATGGCTTGATTAGTGATTTATACAGACGCGGAATCAGAAAGTTACCCCAGAGTTGGCAGACTGTAGTAAATAGTGAATAAGAATACATTATTAATGACTAAAGCCTCTGTTATGACTACTTGCTGTGTTTATTAAACTTATGGAAAAAAGCTACGAACTTGTGCACCAGTCCAGTAGTTCAATACTCACAGTCTAACGTGTGCAGTGCCTATGTTTTGTCAATAGCTGCAGCAAGGTACAGAATTTTCCAGGCGTTCAATAGTGACAGTCAGTTTACTTGAATGAAGGAAAGTACACACTTGGTATTGTTGTGGTCGGTTTGGCTCTACCTGCTTTGTAACAGGCACGGGAGTATTTTGGGGTGTTACTTATTCTGTAATGCGAGGTCACCGAGCTTCCAATTAAACTGAACTACAGTAATCTGCGACTCTGATACACGCAGTATCTTTTCGCACAAGCGTTAGATAACCTACTGCTCACTGTATTTTATTCCTGATAACTTCAAAATTTAAAAAATTGTACTCCAGCCCACATTGTCAAAGATCTTTCCTAAACGCTACAAATATGTACGTGTGTTTTTCTTCAAGCTATCTTCTAAGATAAGTCGTGTTACCTTACGAATTTCTGATTTTCTCGTAAATCCTATATAGTATTGCCCAAGGTCGGCTTCTACTGCTAGTTCCAGTCTTCGGTCGATCATCCGTGCACGTAACTTCCAACGATAACTTATTAAACTGAGCCGGTCGGAGTGGCCAAGCGGTTCTAGGCGCTACAGTCTGGAACCACGCGACCGCTACAGTTGCAGGTTCGAATCCTGCCTTGGGCATGAATGTGTGTGATGTCCTTAGGTTAGTTAGGTTTAAGTAGTTCTAAGTTCTAATCTAAGGGACTGATGACCTCAGAAGTTAAGTCCCATAGTGCTCGCAGCCATTTGAACCATTTTTTATTAAACTGATGGACAGGTAATATTCCTATCTTTCAGCAGCTATCATCTCCGAAATTGCGATTAATACAATCATATTGAAATCTGAGGGTATTATATTCTCGAATATCAGATCGAAATGATATTAATCATTTATGTCTTTCGCAGACATATATTGAATTCTTCTCCGAGTGTCGCATCAGCAACTAATCTTCATTCACTTCTTCTTCGGTTTTCTTAATATTGTCTTCCTCGTCCTATAGTTTGTACAACTGCCTATGTATATATTCCTACATCAAGCAAATATTCTTTGTACACTACTATCTTCGCATTCCCAAATGTGAAAACATGCTCCAAGGCACAAATTGTTATGTACCTAGAAAAAGATATTCTACCGGATTTTAAAAGCACCGCAATGGAGAAAATATTTTCAATATTGTATTTAACAGTATATTACATTATTACTCTATTACATACCAGTAGCTGAAATCAAATTCAGCAGAAGTATTATAGAAAAGTAGGTGTAAATTAAAAACATACTAAAACGGAAGCTATTGAAAACAAACACAAATTTCCATTTTCAAGGTAGATCCTGTGGAATTTTGGACAGATGTGTTGGGTAGTGTCTTTAGTGTGCCTGTTGATCGCTTCACGTCGCTCTTTTCAGTTCAGAGCGCTAAGTGACCACGTAAGATGCCTAAAACAACAACGCCTCGTGAGAGATTTCGCCTGAAGCTATGCAGCCCACATAACATAAATGCCATGCGTTTGTTTATTCAAGACAATTTTCGGCCGCATTCTGAAGAGGCAATCAAGACGCTCCGGCGGCTTTCCAATGGGAAGTATTTGATTACCCACAATACAGCCCCTAATTGGTTCCCTCAATTGCTTATCTCTGCTCACGTGAGCCGCTGGCTACGAAGAAAACATTTTGGCACAAACAACGAAAGGCAGACCAGCATAGAGAATTGGCGCACAGTACAGACTACTACTTTCTGTGACGAGGGTAATGGAAAGTTTGTACAACGCCATGACAAATGTCTACGTCGAAGCGGTGACTACTTAGACAGGTAGCTGTAAGGTGTGATTAACTATTGCAAATAAAAAACTTGTCATTTTCAGTGAGATGTTCATTTCGCGACCGAGTGGACCTCACTTTCGGAGCAGCCCTCGTATGTACCGACCATCAAGAGTTCCTAGGTGCACTATTCTCTGCTCGTATATATGTTTCAGTGGTTGCAAGGGCAACAGTCTGGATGATTGACTGATCTGGCCTTGTAACAATAACCAAAACGGCCTTGCAGTGCTGGTACTGCAAACGGCTGAAAGCAAGGGGAAACTATGGCCGTAATTTTTCCCGAGGGCATGCAGCTTTACTGTGTGATTAAATGATGATGGCGTCCTCTTGGGTAAAATATTCCGGAGGTAACAGAGTCCCCCATTCGGGTCTCCGGGCGGGGACTACTCAAGAGGATGTCGTTATCAGGAGAAAGAAAACTGGCGTCCTACAGATCGGAGCGTGGAATGTCAGATCCCTTAATCGGGCAGGTAGGTTAGAAAATATTAAGATGGAAATGGATAGGTTAAAGTTAGATATAGTGGGAATTAGTGATGTTTGGTGGCAGCAGGAACAAGACATCTGGTCAGGTGACTGCACGGTTATAAACACAAAATCAAATAGGGGTAATGCAGGAGTAGGTTTAATAATGAATAGGAAAATTGGAATGCGGGTAAGCTACTACAAACAGCATAGTGAACGCATTATTGTGGCCAAGATAGATACGAAGCCCACACCTACTACAGTAGTACAAGTTTATATGCCAACTAGCTCTGCAGATGACGAAGAAATTGAAGAAATGTACGATGAAATAAAAGAAATTATTCAGATAGTGAAGGGAGACGAAAATTTAATAGTAATGGGTGATTGGAATTCGAGTGTAGGAAAAGGGAGAGAAGGAAACATAGTAGGTGAATATGAATTGGGGCTAAGAAATGAAAGAGGAAGCCGCCTAGTAGAATTTTGCACAGAGCACAACTTAATCATAGCTAACACTTGGTTCAAGAATCATGAAAGAAGGCTGTATACATGGAAGAAGCCTGGAGATACTGACAGGTTTCAGACAGATTATATAATGGTAAGACAGAGATTTAGGAACCAGGTTTTAAATTGTAAGACATTTCCAGAAGCAGATGTGTACTCTGACCACAATCTATTGGTTATGACCTGTAGATTTAAAAAGGAAAAAAACTGAAAAAAGGTGGGAATTAAAGGAGATGGGACCTGGATAAACTGAAAGAACCAGAGGTTGTACAGAGTTTTTAGGGAGACCATAAAGGAACAATTGACAGGAACGGGGGAAAGAAATACAGTAGAAGAAGAATGGGTAGCTTTGAGGGATGAAGTAGTGAAGGCAGCAGAGGATCAAGTAGGTAAAAAGACGAAGGCTAGTAGAAATCCTTGGGTGACAGAAGAAATACTGAATTTAATTGATGAAAGGAGAAAATATAAAAATGCAATAAATGAAGCAGGCAAAAAGGAATACAAACGTCTCAAAAATGAGATCGACAGGAAGTCCAAAATAGCTAAGCAGGGATGGCTAGAGGACAAATGTCAGGATGTAGAAGCTTATCTCACTAGGAGTAAGTTAGATACTGCCTACAGGAAAATTAAAGAGACCTTTGCAGAAAGGAGAACCACTTGCACGAATATCAAGAGCTTTGATGGAAACCCAGTCCTAAGCAAAGAAGGGAAAGCAGAAAGGTGGAAGGAGTATATAGAGGGTCTATACAGGGGCGATGTACTTGAGGACAATATTATGGAAATGGAAGAGGATGTAGATGAAGATCAAATGAGAGTGAAGAGTTTGACAGAGCACTGAAAGACCTGAGTCGAAACAAGGCCTCCGGAGTAGACAACATTCCATTGGAACTGCTGATGGCCTTGTGAGAGCCAGTCCTGATAAAACACTACCATCTGGTGAGTAAGATGTATGAAACAGGAGAAATACCCTCAGGCTTCAAGAAGTATATCATAATTCCAATCCCAAAGAAAGCAGGTATTGACAGATGTGAAAATTACCTAAGTATCAGTTTAATACGTCACAGCTGCAAAATACTAACGAGAATTCTTTACAGACGAATGGAAAAACTAGTGGAAGCTGACCTCGGCGAAGATCAGTTTGAATTCCGTAGAAATACTGGAACACGTGAGGCAATACTGACCTTACGACTTATCCTAGAAGAAAGATTAAGGAAAGGCAAACCTACGTTTCTAGCATTTGTAGACTTAGAGAAAGCTTTTGACAATGTTGACTCTAATACTTTCTTTCAAATTCTGAAGGTGGCAGGGGTAAAATACAGCGAGCGAAGGGCTATTTACAATATGGACGGAAACCAGATGGCAGTTACAAGAGTCGAGGGATATGAAAGGGAAGCAGTGGTTGGAAAGGGAGTGAGAGAGGGTTGTAGCCTCTCCCAGATGCTATTGAATCTGTAAATTGAGCAAGTAGTAAAGGAAACAAAAGAGAAGTTCGGTATAGGTATTAAAATCCATGAAGAAGAAATAAAATCTTTGAGGTTCGCCGATGACATTGTAATTCTGTCAGACACAGCAAAGGACTTGAAAAAGCAGTTGAACGGAATGGATAGTGTCTTGTAAGGAGGGTATAAGATGAACATTAACAAAATCAAAACGAGGATAATGGAATGTAGTCGAATTAAGTCGGGTGATGCTGAGGGAATTAGATTAGGAAATGAGACACCTAGAGAAGTAAAGGAGTTTTGCTATTTGGGGGCAAAATAACTGATGATGGTCGAAGTAGAGAGGATATAAAATGTAGACTGGCAATGGCAAGGAAAGCGTTTGTGAGGAAGAGAAATTTGATAACTTCGAGTAGGATTCACGTCATTTCTGAAGGTATTTGTATGGAGTGCAGCCATGCATGGGAGTGAAACATGGACGATAGATAGTTTGGACAAGAAGAGAATAGAAAAGTATTGAATAGGATTGGGGAGAAGAGATGTTTGTGGAACAACTTGACCAGAAGAAGAGATCGGTTGGTAGGACATGTTCTGAGGCATCAATTGATCACCAATTTTGTATTGGAGGGCAGCGTGGAGGGTAAAAATCGTAGAGGGAGACAAAGAGATGAACACACTAAGCAGATTCAGAAGGATGTAGATTGCAGTAGGTACGGGGAGATGAAGAAGCTTGTACAGGATAGCGTAGCATGGAGAGCTGCATCAAACCATTCTCAGGACTGAAGACCACAACAACATATGCTATAAGTGAAAATTAGCCAATGTATATTACTATCATTAGTAATTTTATTATTATTATTATTATTACTCATAAAAATTTCGAATATTTTTGTGAAACACACATTTATGTGGCGTGTGATATGCTAAAATAATGCGCATGTAATTGACAAATCCGTAACTTATCCAAGTCCAAGAAACGTTAAAACATGAAAGTAACTCCACTCAAAACATGGCTCGGAAGGCCCAATGGTTCCGACCGACCGCCGTGTCATCCTCAGCAGTAGGAGTCTCTTGGTGCGAATATCGAGAGGCATGTAGTCAACTCGCTGCTCTCTCAGTCTTTGTCGGCTTTCGTCACCAGAGTCGCTACTTCTCAGTCAAGTAGCTCCTCAATTGGCCTCACAAGGGTTAAGTGCACCCCACTTGCCAACAGCGGTCGACAGATCTTCAAGGTCACCCATCAAAGTGCCAGCCAAGTTCGACAGAGCTTAACTTCGGTGATCTGACGGGAACCAATGCTATCACCGCGGCAAGGCGTTTGGCGTAAATATGAAAGTAGGTAGTGCAATACTACCATGAATTACCAATATTAAAAATGGTACAAATGGCTCTGAGCACTATGGGACTTCTGAGGTCATCAGTCCCCTAGAACTTAGAACTACTTAAACCTAACTAACCTAAGGACATCACACACACCCATGCCCGAGGCTGCATTCGAACCTGCGACCGTAGTAGTTCCGCCGTTCCGGACTGCAGCGCCTAGAACCGCACGCCACCGCGGCCGGTCAGAAGTGGTACTCACGTTCAACGGTGGATTCAAGCAAAGACGTCGCCAGTGTCCATAATTGTACTTCATTTGCCTTGCACAGCTATTCACTGTGGTGGGAAGCAGCAGGTGCAGCGTTTCAAATCAGTTAGCATTTCGTCGAAAGTTCCGAGACCAGGCACGGCTTTCCCCTCGGCTGTTGGTCGTTACGTTTAAACTGCACGTAGAGACAGTGCATAACGTTCGAGCACACGCTTGCAAGTGAAACCTGGAACAATGGCCCTCCCACCTCCATCTCGTTCACGTGTGAACGAGGGAGCCATGATATCGCGTCGTGATGTTAGGACACGCGCTTCCCACCACAATGGCGCCGGCTTCGTTTCGCTGCCTGTCGCTGATGCGACAACTGCAGTGCTATGGTATTAACAGCGTTTCGCAAAATGGTTCAGCGAGCAGTACGAAACTTTGACTCATGAAATGGAACACCGTGGACAAAGCGTCCCTGTCTGACACGACCTTCACTCGGTAGACTGGATGACAGGCGCACGAATGTTCGCGAAAACCGATTATTGTTTCGTAACACGAAGCCTCGTTGTCTGTTTTACAGATGAATTCATTTTCCTCACTTTCAGCCCTTCACTTGTTTTCATGAGTAAAAAGTTTAAAAAAGTTTATAGGTACTAAAGCAATAAACATATATTTTTGTTACTAGCGTTATTTTCTTTCGTAAGAAGGAGAGAGACTCTCAGAAAAATGCACAAGCTGATCAACAAAGGAATTAATATATTTCCATTCGGTTTAGTCATGATGCAGGGGCTGTATCTTACGGTGATAAGGTGACTTCTCTGTTGCTTGTATGTTGGATACAAAATTATTAATGTATTGTCATCGTTTGGCACAATTTTTTTCAGTGTGTCTCAAGAACTAATTAGTTTATTGATTTTATCGCTAAATCACTATGAAATTTCTACAAAGCCGCGTAACTACTTATTCTTCTCCAAAATTCTGAGGAACTAGAAGTCTTTCGGGTCTTTGTCACTATGTGTACTTTTTCACCTTATGTAAAATAAAAATGTCGTTTGCTATTGTTGCTGCGGTACCCCTCGGAGTGGGTTCAGCCACCGGTCCGAAAGTATGTTCTTGCTCCGCGTACATTGGCTCTTTTCCTTGCGGATTTGTGAGAGCTGCGTCGAATGTGTATTAGTGGAGTGTAGCTGATTGTAGTTGATGCGTATATTGTGCGGTGTTATATTTGTGTTGTAAGATGATGAGAGAACGGAGACTGTGAAACGGTGCGGCCTTGTAACCCAATCGAATGGCACCAAGGTATCCGCCAACCTTAGCCTCCCCATCCAGTGGACGGATCAACACAGCTCCATATACCCGCAATTCATGAGACACCGCGAAGAGATCTGGAATTTAATAAAGGACATAGGCTCAAAGACTGGTGCTCATGAACTTGCTGCCGCCGCCTCTCCTTCCCCTTCCAACGAAAATCGGCAGCGAAATTTTCATCCACGACCAGGATTCGAACCGGCTTCCCTCTGAATAAAGCGACACCAACAGGCCTGCGTTAGCGTCTTCGGCTACGGATGCACCGCTTAATCTTTTAATTATTGTTCATTTTAATTTTTTTATTTTAGGCGTCTAGTTCCATAGGACCAAATTGAGAAGCAAGCCTCCAAGGTCATGGAACGTGTCAGTACATGAAATTACAACATAAAGTAATAACAGATAAAATAAAATGTTTATGAACCCAAAGAAGACAAGCCATAAGTTCATGTAAACGTAATTAACAACATAACACAGGAATCAGCTTAAGGTTTCAAGGAACCCCTCGACAGAATAGAAGTAGGTTTTCCGTGATTTCCCTAAATCGTTTCAGGTAAATGCCGAGATGGTTCCTTTAAAAGGGCACGGCCGATTTCCTTCCCAATCCTTCCCTAACCCGATCTTGCGCTCCGTCTCTAATGACCTCGTTGTCGACGGGACGTTAAAAACTAACCACCACCACCCATGTGGAAAATCTACCGTTTCCATTTGAAAGAGCGTGGATTACTGCTAAGATTTTTGAGTTCTTGTGGTAGCTTATGGAGGATGGATGCAACAGTATACAGCATACCTTCCTGCGCAAGAATCAAGGAAGTACAATCCAAATGCAGATTGGATTTCTGCCTGGTATTACTATTCCACAGTATGTTGCGCTAAGAATCGCAGCCGGCCGCGGTGGCCGAGCGGTTCTAGATGCTACAATCTGGAACCACGCGACCGCAACGGTCGCAGGTTCGAATCCTGCCTCGGGCATGGATGTGTGTGATGTCCTTAGGTTAGTTAGATTTAAGTAGTTCTAACTTCTAGGGGACTGATGACCTTAGAAGTTAAGTCCCATAGTGCTCAGAGCCATTTGAACCATTTTTAAGAATCGCAACATGCATTAAATTTTCATAAATGTAAAATTCTGCACTTCAAAAAAACTTAATATCTTATAACTACAGTATCAGTGACTCCTAGCTGGAATCGTTAGACTTGGTGTAACAACTTTTAGGGATATGAAATGGAACGATGAATATCTCAGTCGTAGGTAGGTAGGTGGTGGGGTTTGGAGACTTTGGTTCACTGAATGCGTTTGGAAAAAGCACGCTGATTATAAAGGAGAAAGCTGAAAAAAAGTAAAAATAAAATAAAAAACTGCGACCCTTGCTAGAGTTTTGTCCCACACCGAGTAGCACTAACGGGGGATATTTTCGCACGCAAAGAAGGGCAGAACGAATGTATGTCTGACCAATGGGAGTCACAGAAGTGCTGAAAAAACTGAAATGGCAAACGCTTGAAGATAAACGTGAACTATTCCGTGAAAGCTTTCTCAGAAAGTTTTAGGAGTCAAATTATGAGTCGATGAATATATTAACAACTCCATACGTATCGCTCCTGTAGGGATTTCAAAGACCAGATGAGACTAATTTCACCGCGCACAGAGGCTTTTAAGCATCAGTTCATCCTGCACTCGGTACTTGACTGCAGCCGCAAGAAGTTCTAATAACAGTTACAACGGGAAGTATGCTCTACCATTCACTTTACAGTGGTTTGCAGAATATTGATGTAGACATGTACGTATGAGGGCCATTAAGTTTTTTGTTCTCAGTTCATCAGTTCAACTTTACATTTTTACCTTATGGGTTTTTCATTTTAGATCTCTTTTGTTCCTATCTTCACACAGCCCTCAACGCTACTTTATAGTACTGAAAGTACATTTAGTTCTGTTCTCCTTCGCTGATGCCACATTTATTCTGTTCTTTTGAAATACTTTCAGCCACGTGTGTGTGTGTGTGTGTGTGTGTGTGTGTGTGTGTGTGTGTGTGTGCGCGAGCTTCCTTGAAGCTTCTTTTCGAATAAAAAACCTCACTTCTTGTTGTTTCAGGTTTTATTCCCCTAAACTGTCGTTAGGAAGTGTCCCTCGTTTCCATTTTGCTCACATAAAAATTCCCTATCACATACCGGTTTCCAAAAGTAGACATTTTATTATTTATGAGAAATGAAAATGCATAATTTTGAAACCTTTCAAAGACAAATATTTCACCAAAGGATAAGTTTAGAAATACCTTTTTCGCGTTTTACTTTGCATCCATGTCCTAACAACTGAGCAATATTCTGCCTACATGTTGCAGTTCCAGCGCCCCATAAACCGCTTTTCCATTACTACAATGTCCTGATGAAAACGTTTCCCATGTTGTTCTTCACTTGTATCTCACGAATTCTGACAGAAAAATTCAAGATGGCGATAAAGGAAGTGTAACATTGATGACATATGAAACTTCATCCGTAGGATACATTTTATCGTGTTAGACACAGTTTCTTTAAAGTCAGCAGAATTATGATTTCCAGGAAAGTACGAGCACACTGTAACCTGAAGGCATTCCACACATCTTTCAGTCTCGCTTAACGAGCTGATGAAATCTATATTCACATAACCTGTCTTATGTGTGAGCCGAAAAATGGTCCTTCTTTAATGTTTGCACCACTGGTATTGGTGAGCTCGGTGACCAGATGTGCAAAAGCTTCCCTTTATCTATCCAGCGCTTTTGCAGATAACTTCTTGAACCTCATTTTAATGAGCAGAGCTGAGAGATATACGTCTTCAGGGTTTGCTAAAGCCTCATACGACACACTCATTTTACCCGGAATGTAGGCGCTTCGCTTAGACGAGTCTTTACGTACGTAATGTTCTTTCTTGTTCCTAGTACCTTGAAATTTTTAGCTCCGGCCATGTGCACGTAGAGGAACTATGGCTCAAATTTAAAAGAATAGTTGACAATGCACAGGATAATATGTGCTGAACAGTTCATAAATGGAGAGATGGTCCATAGTATACAGTCACTGTAAAGAAACTTCTAAAGAAACAGAAACTGCTGCATAATAGGTATCAAACAAAGCATAGAGCTATAGACAGAGACATGCTGAATGAAAACCGTTTCGTTGTCAAGAAAGCAATGCACGAGGCCTTCAGTGACTGCAGTAGTAGAATACTGTCAAATGATCTTTCACAAAACCCAAAGAAATTCTGGTTAAATATAAATGCTGTTAGTGGCACCCAAAGTGAGTGTCTAGTCATGTACGGACGAGACTGGAACTAGGTTGAGTGTAGCAAAATTACAAATGCTTAACTCTGTTTTGAAATATACCTCTACAAAGGGAAACCTAGTAGAAATGACTCCAATCAATTATCGTACCACTGGAAAGATGAGTGAAACACATATTAGGGGCATTGTGAAACTGCTGAAATCGTCAAAACTGAACACAGCCCCAGGGCCCGATGGAATTCCTATCAGATTCTATACTCAAGTCCCAGGTGAATTACCCGCTTTGTTCACTATAATCTATCGTAGATCCCTCGAACAAAAAACTACCCAATAGTTGTAAGAAAGCTCAGGCCACGCCTGTCTACAAGAAGGGTAGCAGAAGTGATCCACAAAACTACCTTCCAATATCCTAGACATCCATTTGCTGTAGAATCTCCAACATAATAAAGTAGCTGCTCCAGTGGAAGACTCTGCAGGAGAGACGCTCAGTAGCTCGGTACGGGCTTTTGTTAAAGTTTCGAGAACATACCTTCACCGAAGAGTCAAGTAGTATATTGCTCCTTCCTACGTATATCTCGTGAAGATACCATGAGGATAAAATCAGAGAGATTAGAGCCCACACAGAAGCATACCGACAATCCTTCTTTTCACGAACAATACGAGACTGGAATATAAGGGAGAACCGATAGAGGTACTCAGATGCAATGATTGGCAGTTTACCTAACATGTTCCTAAATTTAAAACTGTGCTCCTCACAAAGAAAGCATAGTACCCTGTTAATATAATATTAGTGCGTCACAGTTGGAATCTGTAAACTCATACAAATACTTGGGTTTACCACTTAGCAGGGACATGAATAGAGAGGATCACACGGACTCAGTCGTGGGCAATGCAGGTGGTAGACTTCGGTTTACTGGTAGAATACTAGGGAAATATAATCAGCCTTCAAAGGAGATTGCTTACAAACCATTCATGTGATTCATCCTAGAACATTGCTTAAGTGTGTGGGACCCGTACCAGATACGACTGGCAGGAGATAGTGAAGATATGCAGAGAAGGGCAACACGAATGGTCACAGATTTGTTTGACCCACGGGAGGGTGTAGATGAGATGTCTGAAAAACTTAAATGGCAGAGTCTTGAAGACAGACGGAATCTCTCCCGAGAAAGTCTACTAACAAAGTTTAAGGAACCATCTTTAAATGATCACTCCAGGAATATATATATATTATCTAGACATTTTGTAAAAAATATTCTGGTAGAACATGTATAGGCCTATCATAATATCCGCATAAACACACAACTTCCATTACAGAGTAGGACCAATTGTCTTTCTTCGAAATTGCATGAAAACTCACCAGGTGACTGCACAAGGCAAAATTGTACCTTCGTTTATGGCAGCTAACACTAGTTGGATAAACACAGAGATCAGAAGAAGAAGAAGGAAGTTTTCCTGTTGCTTGTGAATTGAAACTTCTTTCAATGAAACTAAAACTTATATCAATAACAGAGAAAAACTGATATCCATAAGAAACTCTATGTGATGGAGAAACACTAAAATTAAACCTAAATTCGCCATACGAAAAATAGTCCTAATCGCCTGTTTCCATTCAGAGGGCAAAAGGTGTGTTGTGTAGTTTTATTAGTGTACGTGAATCGCAGTATGAAATTACTTTATCGGACTTTCCAGTTGCTAGGATCATTCTGAGAATGATTCTTTCTTTCACTTCTGTTTTTGAATCCATTTAGCTAAGTGTCACTGCTGCCAATAACCATTCTGTTTAGAAATTTACAAATGTGACTTGGTGTGATTGTGACTGACTTTGACTTCCAGATTTTCTGTCACAGTCTTGATGCGGTCTGCCTTTCCCTTACCCCCTTTTTCTTTAGTCTTTGCCTTTCCATTGATATTTTCGAACAATATTTCATCTAAGAACTGAAACGCTGTGCTCTTCTTCTGCCTCTGTTATATGCTCTCCTTACTCAGACTGCGTATTTGTTGACGGTATAGTCCATAAAATTTGTATGTTTACGAAAAGAATTGGGTTCATGTTTCTTAAGTTTATTGCATCGCTTGTTTCTATTTGTGTGCATTGTGGAGAGTCTATAATTGTAAATAAATCATTTGAGTCATGCAGAATGTGTAAGTATCGTTATCGGTGTGCACGTCAGAGAGACAACAAGTTAGGTTGCTGTTAAATAAATCTTTTATCTTGTCATGGTACAGTCTCTGCCTCTGCGCCATCTGTGTATTCTTAGTTGAAGTGTGATAGATGATGGAAGTATACAGTAGTGCTGTGCTGACTTAGTTGTGATTGTATATGATGTATATATCGGAGGGAAAATAAAAAGATATAAAATTTGAATAATTTTATTATTTTGGAAAAGGAATGATTATTTTCATCTAGTTAACTTGCTCGGAGCTTGGAAAAAGATCACCCTACTTCGCTGGATCGTGCATTAAGATATCAACTGATTAAGCTGTTTGGTTCTTTATAGAAATTCTCTGTTAACATTGTTCCCTTCTCAGATCATTGTTCACCTTGTTAAGCATTGTATTGTTCAGATCAATGTTATGTGTGAAGATCACGCAAAGCTTTACTCTGTCTTTTTGAATACATACCACTTCCAAAATCGTTGTCTTGGAATATCATGTAATAGGAATAGTTACTCTCCCCATCCCACTGTGTAAAGAAGGTTTATCACTTCGCGTTACCACATTGTGCCATCTGATGTGCAAAGTCTGAATATTTATTAAGAAATAGAAATCTTGCTCAGCTACTGCCTGCTTAATGTTTGCTGTTGTGCTTTAGAGAAACCTGCAACAGCGTTGTCAAGACGAGAGGTAAGCGGAAACTTTGATTAGGGATAGATAACTGTTTTACTAACTTTGCGCATTTAATATGTAGTCCAGTTCAGATTAGATTCTGTTCAGTCAAAGGTTAGCATATGAGTTTAAGTAGGATAACAGCTTGCGAGTACATAGTCTTGGTAAATAATATAAGAAACACATAGTGGGGAGCTTACATCTGCAACGTTTTCTGCCTGCATAGTACTTTGGTTCATTTGGCAATACGTAGTCAGATAGTGTTGGATTTTTTCAAAGCAAGAATTGCCGCCGTGCTAATTTTGTACTTTTTTCGGGCAGTACATTAAAATTTTGTGTTCAATTTGTGAAAATTTTGTGTCGTGTGACGATTATCAAAAATGGTTCAAATGGCTCTGAGCACTATGGGAATTAACATCTGTGGTCATCAGTCCCCTAGAACTTAGAACTACTTAAACCTAACTAACCTAAGGACATCAGACACATCCATGCCCGAGGCAGGATTCGAACCTGCAACCGTAGCAGTCGCACGGTTCCGGACTGAGCGCCTTAACCGCGAGACCACCGCGGCCGGCTGTGTGAAGATTATCGATTACTTTACTACATGAACTGTTGGCAAAGTAGTAATGGTTCTGTGTGAATTTCTTTCATTGCTGGGTATTTGCGAGTACGATAGTACAGTTTTAGTTTTTTGGTCATTGTCGCAATTTTTTTCTCCGTCGTGTTTGGTACAACATAAAACAATATGAAAATCCGTCGTAGCACAAGACAACAGAGGGTGTGACAAAATCGTTCGGTACAGGATGAGGTAAACCACATTGAGCAATCAACAACCAACAATAGTTTGCATGAAATTGCAGGACATTGCAGGATACGCATTATTAACCAGTTCAGCGAGCAATAATGAAACAGAACAAACGATGGGCAGTGAACAAGTAAATTATGAAGCTGAGTTGGTAGGCGGTACGTCGCCACAGTCGTGCGAAGACTTGTAACACACATCAAAATCAGATTTTGTGCCAATGTATTTTGAACAAACGCAACACACATCACCTTCAGAGAACAATTATGAAGAACCACGCTGCACGAATCTGACAAATTTTCTAGAATCAGTTCATCAGAAGCTTAAAAAACATTTGAAGAGAATAGAAGGTCACAGGAAGAAAACAGATCACGCGATCTTGAAGCAGAACACAAAAACATGAAAACAAACCAGTGTAATGACAAGTAAGAATTGTTTGCTAAAATCAGCATTGTTGTTCCGAGTGCAATAGTTACACAGATAAAAGAACAGAACGAACATCTTATCACAACGGTTAAAGAAAAAAAGCGAACAATCTCAAGAACAAAAAGAACAGTTAAGCACAATTAAAGAAATAGTGGATGACCTGATAATCAAAATGACAAATTTGTCAAGCAGCGCAGACAGGTATTCAAATGATACAAATCCAGTACAATTCTCAGACGCAGCAGAACAGCAATCATTAATAAAGTTTAAAGACAACCAGGAGAAAATTAATGGGGAAAATAAGCGTTATAGGACTTCATGAATAAAAAAGTGGAGCGTACTGAAAGAAAGCTGAACCGCGACGACGAAAAGGACGGATTTGGCCGTTTACATTCAAATGGAGAAAACTTTGGTGACCATACAAATTTATGACGTTTAGGTGATTTTCCACAAGAACAGCACGACATATCCAGGTACGACAATGAACCGTCGACAGGGTGCAGTAGAGAACAATCTAGTTAGCACAGACATGATGACTTCGATTAAAAATACCTTCTGACACCAAGTAAGTTCAAAGTTTTCAGGAATTACAGTGAGTAAATTCGCCCCCAAACTTCGATTGATCAGTTCCTGTATTCTTTACCACCAAATTGGCTACCTGAAAACAAATTAGAATTTCTCTGCGGTTATTTGGAAAACGAACCTGTGGCAAGAATTCGCTCAAAACTGAAATATTGCCAAAGCGTAAATGATTTCTGCCGAGCATTTTTGTCATCCGATTGATCGCAGGCCGCACAGGATCAGGTAAAACATTGTATTGTAATGTTACGAAACTTTGAACAGTCTGACTTCTCTAGCCAGAGATAATTCGAATTTATTTAACAAAGTTACCTACACCTTTGAGGCACGTAATTTTGGTCGAGAGATGTATAGATGATTTAGAAGCATTTAAAACATTACTTCAGGAATTGGAACTGGACAGTGACAACGATTTAACGAAAGGGCGCGGTAACAAATAAATAAGAAACTATGGTACACAATAGGCTTTTGTACAAACTTTGAACTGTTTGGCTTCTCTAGCCTAGCGAAATACTTTGAAGGCATGGTACGCAGAACTACGTGCTTATGAAACCCATGCAGTCCATCAGAGGTAATTTGCATTTGTTTAACAAAGTTACCTACACCTCTGAGATATGTAATTTTGGTCGACAGATGTAAAGACGATTTAGAAGAATTTCAAACACTACTTCAGGAACTGGAATTTGACAATGACATCAGTTTAACAAAAAGACACAATAACAAATATAATAGAAACTATGACACGGAAGACGCTTTTGTACCACGTGAAAACGAAAACTATGAGAACTCACATAATAAACGCAACCACAGAAGCAATTACAGACTGGATAATCGACATAGTGCGCATGATGCACAATTCTCGCAGTTAAATAATGACTATTGTGCTAGGATTAATTTCTGCAGCTTTGTCTGTAAATTAACTAGCATCACAGTAATTATAGCAATGGAAATCGGCGTAGTCAGAATTACACCAACAACTAAATTAACCACAGATCCTACTCTAACTTAGATGGTAATCGTGCAAAGTTTTGTTGGTAGAATTCACATAGATTAAATCCGCAAAATACAGGGCACAACAACAGTTAAGCAAATAGCAACCAACGCAGTCTCAGTAATCAACTTCATAATTCACAGCGTCAAATTCCTGGAAGGACAGGCCCACCGTAATTCACAGTGGCAAAATCCTGGAAAGGCAAGCCAAGCGCGACGGATAAAGATAACTGAAGTCAGATAAAAATCCAAGAGATAATGAACGACCAGGAAGCAATACAGGACCGAAACTGAAACTATTCGGACACACAAGCGCACAACACAGCTAGCTGTAAACAATGTTACTGTGCCGCATGACAGAGCCATTCCTATCGTGCGGCTGGTAACTTTCGACAAGAATCGGGCGACTATCGTCGAGCGAACTTACTTCATTTATGCATCAAATCGAGCGATTTGCTGCCACGACGAGTACGCTAAACAGACTGCAGCGGACTTCGAAACTTCATCTAGAACCAGAATAAGAATAAATAATTTCTTATAAAATGAACATCGACGGTATTTTTTAAACCTGTTCTGAGAGCATACACAGGTGATCGGCAATGTATTGTTCACCTGAGAAATATTTTTGGCTGTATACAGCGATAATGCAGAGACATACAACATTTTCTACCACTTCTGATGAGATATACAGGCTGCTAGGATGATAACTGTGTGGTCTGGAAAGAAGAGTGATAGTTATTTTGATAGGATGTTTTCAGGATCTATTGTGAGGTAGTGATGTGATGTGGTGTTTACTGGACTGTAATATTTACAATTATAGCTATGATCTGTTGTCAATGTGGAAATAATTGGAAGAAAACAGAGCTGGAGTTGTTATTGAAGTGTATATTGAGACGAAGGCAGCGAATACGACTAATGTTGTAATAGAATAATAAGATTTATGTTGGATAGGTACGTAAGATGATAATGATGGGGTTTATGATGCATACGGAAACAGAATGAGGCAGTGTTATGATGATTAACATAGAGAAATAGTGAGTGAGTAATGGTTAGGGCATAGGGACGCAGTTTCTTGTTATAGTCAGTTTTTGTGCCATGTGGATGCATTTCGTGTTTATAAGCGCAGAAGGTAAGTATTTGAAAACATGTGGTTAGAGGTTAGATAACAATTGTGAATGAGGGTAACATGATTTGAGACAACATAGTTATTTCTGTGAGGTGGAGTTTATAATTATCTGATGCAAATTATTCAATCTTTTCTTTTAAATATATGGTGTCATATTCTTTATCGAAACCACACAATATGGAACAGTTTTGTAAACTTTACAGTAATCCAAGAAGCGTACGTTTATGTCTCCATTTCTGCAAGAAACATGATTTGCAAAGACTCTTTGATGTGAACCTTGGTTACTCCCGAAACCGTGTTTTTCCTAATTATATATTTCTGTTCTCCTTATCTGTATATGTGACCACTATCCTCATGTGTTTATTTCTTGTGTGCGATCGCTATCCTTATCTGTCTCTTTCTACCTTACTCTCTATACCTTTGTGTACTTCAGTGATGTCCACACAAACATATTTATTTAAATATATTTAGAATTTTCTGTAGGTCATTCTGTATATCTAATAACTGTTCCTTACCATGTCTATTGCCTTACACGTTTCACGCGACTTATTTATCTGATGTTTCTGAATTCATTATCGTGAAACCATGATTCCATTTTCTTTTACTTTTTTTTTACAGGCTCTGAGATCTGTTGTTACCATTACACTACAGTTCATATATATAACTATGTAAAATCTTATTACTCATGTCTTAAAATAGGTAACTGTACATCGTAAATCTAACAAATTGTAACCCACTGATCATTCATCACAAATTATTGAAACTTGCTAGGGCAGAAGAAATATGTCTACTGATCGTATATTGAAATATTCTCTGCCAGATGTTGGGATACTTCACTGATACAAGCAGCAACTGACTTTCATAAGGGACTCTTACATGCTACAAGATGGCTTTGTAGTTGTCAGTGGATCTACAGACTGCTTCAAGCAGATACTACTACGTATTTTTCAGTTTGTGCATGTGTGAGGTTGACAGCTGAAAATTGTGCTCAATCTCACTGAGTCTGCTTCCATGTAACTTCCCGCAACACTGCCATAATTGCAACGAGCTAAAGAAAGTTTGGTCGTTTTTGACAAGGACACGCTTCTATCTAATTTCATATTGCACATTACTACTCCCATACGTGACTGTGCCCCAGAAATGTAGGTGTTGTGCGGTATACACACTCTAATCCACTTACTGAGCAATACTACTTCACTACAGAATCTGACATATAAACATTCCAAATAGCTCTGTGAAGAGCGTTCTCACAGACATAATGAGACATGATAACCAAACTGTGGTGAATTCTATTCATTACTTCATTCACATATTCTTGTATTTTGTGAATATTTTTACTTATAGTTCTTTAACTTATATTCTTGTAAAGCTATTTCGCTCTTTGTACTCTTAACATGTTTTGTATGTTCCTATCCTTAATGTTCAGAATTTTGTCTTCGTACCATTCATAACTTAAATGATCCTCATAAAAAAATTATACTGTGGGGAGGTGGAGAATATGTAAGGTTGGCAGGTCTTGCTGATTTTTGTATGTTATCGATGTACACGTCAGAGATAGAGCAAGTTACGGTAGTATTAAACAATCTTTGGTCTTGTCGTGGTACAGTCTTTGCGTCTGATACATTTTTAGTTTTAACTGTGGTACGTTATGGACGTATTCAGTAGTGCTGTGCTGACTTAGTTGTGATTGTATCTGTTAAATGAAGAAAGATTTACTGTAAAGGATGTATATATCGAAGGACAAATTGATATAAATTTTGAATAATATAATTTTTAAAGAGAAGAAGTTTGAGAAAAGAGTGCAGCACTACGCAGCTAGAAATGACAGTTAACTTGCTCGGAGCTTTGAGAAATACCACTCCTTCTGTAGACTTTTCATGAAGTGGGAGGTAAAGACATAGTGGGGAGGTTACACAGGGACAAACCTAACTTTACACACGTCTTTGTATTATTAGCATGTGACACAGAGTAATATAGTTTTGACACAAAGCTACCCATTTCGAAAGGCTTGATTGACTGATTGATTGAGGGGGTTGTGGGACTAAACGTCGAGGTCATCAGTCCCTTTCGAAAGCCTTGCTCCGTGTCTGGCTGACCGTGTTGGAGTGATCATAAACGATCAGAAGTATTTCAGTGTTTTATAATTGCAGTCGTAAAATATTATCTTTATACAGAGTCACAATCTTACTTCAAAATTTCCGACTAATTAGCAATCCAGGTGCCCTGCTGCACCACTGCATGCGTATTCCACTTTCCAAGCGCCTTCATGCCTCGTCCATTCTCTCCCTCCGGAAGTTCCACCAACTCCTTCCCCTCAAAAATAAAATCATCCCGACATTTAAAACACCATCGTCCCATTTTTCCTCCTATCCCTTTCCTCCACCTCATTGACTTTTAGTCGCTGTTTGCAATTCCACAGGGCTCCATAGTAACGCTCATCATTTCGCTTACACCATGACTTGTCATTTTCATGCGGCACAAGGCATCATTATTACACCACTGCATTATTAAGATTATCATCAGTCGTTATAATTTAACTACAATATAAAATAGCCTAAAAAATTTTAAGACACAAATATTGTTCACCAATGTTTTTAAAGGTTATTTATTATAATCTGTTTTTATGTATTTCGAAATATTTTTTAAATAGTTTTGGCTGAAGAACGGTTTTATCCGCTGCCAGGTAATTTCTGTCCAGTGAACTCTAATGTACGTTACATAAAGACAACGATTTGTCAGTCGTTATTCCCTGTATAAAAAATAACAAAACATCGACATTTTAGGCGTATATTTACATTAGTCATCTGTGAACTTTTTTATTAATTACATTGATATCAGAAAATATTTATAACACCATTAAGGAATTCTTTTTGGGTATCTCCTCTTTGCGCACTGCCCACGTTAATAAGTCTGTTCTGACCACGAAATGTTTTGCACCTAAGTTCAAGTGAAGTTCATTAAGACACAAAGAAATTAAAAGCATAAGCTGCCAGTGGTCATCGATTTATGTGAGTGGCAAAAGTTGAAAATTTATGTCGGGCTGGGGTTCGAGAACCTCGGTCTCCTGCTCACTAGGCAGATGCACTGACGACTACGCCATCCAGAACAATGGCCACCATAACTGCACGAATTACCCTAGCATAGCTCCCATGAGACCAATATTCACAACTTATCTGCACTCGACTCATGTAGGGCCTTTGCCCATTATCCTCATTACTCACAGTTCGAGCTTGGTGAGCACCTACACATCATTGGTCGTCCCCGAGTGCCTTATATGTGTGGTGTCTGCTTCTTCAGACAGAACAGGCACCACATACGCGGAAGTTTATTATCATGTAACCCTTCCCTAAGGACATCGTGGGCTAGCAACCATACTGAAAGTAATTTAACCCCTTTGGAGTGCAGTGCAAATGCAAATTTTGCTCTGGTGTACAGGGTGGAACCGCTGTTGGCCGTCCAAGTCCATTTAACGGAATTTGAATGTAATCCGGAGCGGCAAAGAGCGCTTATTCTTTTCAGCGCTGCTCTGGTGTGATCACGGAGAGTTGCGACATTGATACCTGCTTGAATAAAACGACAAAGGGTCCCGTAAACGTCCCCTCTCCCCTAGCTTTCTTCACACATGTGTCAATGTTGCACCCCTCCGTCATCACGCCACAGGAGGGCATGAAACAGAAGTACTCAAAATGAATAAGAACTCTTTGCCACTTCGAATCACGTTAAAATTTCGTCGAATGGTTTTGAACGATCACTACTGGCTTCACCCCGCACTGCAGAGCAAAAACTGCGGTCGCACTGCACTCGATAGGCGTGAAATCACATTCAGTAGGGTTGCTTAACAACGTTGCCCTTAGAGAATGATTGAAGCGTCGGGGATATGTCGTTATTATCAAAGATTGTCCACAACCTCGTCCTTTTGTTCATCGCACTGAAAACTATCGTTTTCGGCGGCGAAATGGACGCCCTTTATGCCATCCGTTGAGGCTTTTTCATGTAGATTCTGAGCGGCGGTATGTCTTAAATGTTTTCCTCCGCTAATCCTAAGAAACCCGCATGATTTCAATAACGGGCATCGTGGTTCTGACCTCCATCGCAGATGGGTGAAATGTGGGTATCAGAGGCTGTGACGACGTTCTCATAGTGTGACACGCCCACTGTGCCGTTGGGCGGCATTGTGGTGCAAGGTGGTGTCAACGTGACAGCGCTACCCTACGTTACACGTCACGAACTTCGGATCTGTGGACTTTTTTCCCACGTGTCGACAGCTTGCTCAAGAGCGTCGTCGAGCTCTAGAGTCATGTCGCAGGGCGCCACGCTCCTGCACCATTATAGAGGAGAATTTTACGGACCACTGAGCCAAATTTCAAACTTACCCATCACAATAGGAGACAATTAAGGGGTTTCGAAGAAAGTGATTACTTAATTCTGTAGCGCAGCGCAGCAATACCCCCAACACATCGTCTGAGCTTTAACCAATTGACCAATGGAAAGTCAGGTCTGGAAGGATAGTCGAAAATCGCGATGCAGATTTATATTACTAAAGTTGTTTCTGGGGCACTGAAGATTTAACACAAACACTTTATCCTCGGTAGGATATCTTATAATTAAATTTCAATTAATGCATCTTTGGTGGTAAAAGCCTTCACAGGGTCCGAACACAAATACGGCCTAATAACAACGCACGTTGCATGGCCGTGTGGCTATAGATGCAAAGCTCAGGAACCGAAGGAAGTAGGTCCCCGTAAGGTTGTGCGTTAATAGTTTTTTTTCTTCGCTTTTTCGTTTTTGTGACAGATTCTGGGATCAGCACTGGCATTGGTATTCTTCCTTGTGTCAGATATTTCGCCGTAATATGCGTATATATTGGTCAGGGAGCGAAAGGCTGTTTAAAATTTGTACAGAAGCAAGATGGCAGTTATAACTGATGAAAGGAGAAAATATAAAAATGCAGTAAATGAAGCAGGCAAAAAGGAATACAGACGTCTCAAAAATGAGATCGACAGGAAGTGCAAAATGGCTAAGCAGGGATGGCTAGATGACAAATGTAAGGATGTAGAGGCTTATCGCACTAGGGGTAAGATAAATACTGCCTACAGGAAAATTAAAGAGACCTTTGGAGTAAAGAGGACCACTTGTATGAATATCAAGAGCTCAGATGGAAACCCAATTCTAAGCAAGGAAGGGAAGGCAGAAAGGTGGAAGGAGTATATAGAGGGTCTATACAAGGGCGATGTACTTCAGGACAATATTATGGAAATGGAAGAGGATGTAGATGAAGATGAAATGGGAGATACGATACTGCGTGAAGAGTTTGACAGATCACTGAAAGACCTGAGTCGAAACAAGGCCCCCGGAGTAGACAACATTCCATTAGAACTACTGACGGCCTTGGGAGAGCCAGTCCTGACAAAACTCTACCATCTGGTGAGCAAGATGTATGAAACAGGCGAAATACCCTCAGACTTCAAGAAGAATATAATAATTCCAATCCCAAAGAAAGCAGGTGTTGACAGTTGTGAAAATTACCGAACAATCTGTTTAATAAGCCACAGCTGCAAAATACTAACTCGAATTCTTGACAAACGAATGGAAAAACTAGTAGAAGCCGACCTCGGGGAAGATCAGTTTGGATTCCGTAGAAATACAGGAACACGTGAGGCAATATTGACCTTACGACTTATCCTAGAAGAAAGATCAAGGAAAGGCAAACCTACGTTTCTAGCGTTTGTAGACTTAGAGAAAGCTTTTGACAATGTTGACTGGAATACTCTCTTTCAAATTCTAAAGGTGGCAGGGGTAAAATACAGGGAGCGAAAGGCTATTTACAATTTGTACAGAAGCCAGATGGCAATTATAAGAGTCGAGGGACATGAAAGGGAAGCAGTTGTTGGGAAGGGAGTAAGACAGGGTTGCAGCCTCTCCCCGATGTTATCCAACCTGTATATTGAGCAAGCAGTAAAGGAAACAAAAGAAAAATTCGGAGTAGGTATTAAAATCCATGGAGAAGAAACAAAAACTTTGAGGTTCGCCGATGACATTGTAATTCTGTCAGAGACAGCAAAGGACTTGAAAGAGCAGCTGAACGGAATGGACAGTGTCTTGAAAGGAGGGTATAAGATGAACATCAACAAAAGCAAAACGAGAATAATGGAATGTAGTCGAATTAAGTCGGGTGATGCTGAGGGAATTAGATTAGGAAATGAGACTCTTAAAGTAGTAAAGAAGTTTTGCTATTTGGGGAGCATAACTGATGATGGTCGAAGTAGAGAGGATATAAAATGTAGACTGGCAATGGCAAGCAAAGCGTTTCTGAAGAAGAGAAATTTGTTAACATCGAGTATAGATTTAAGTGTCAGGAAGTCATTTCTGAAAGTAATTGTATGGAGTGTAGCCATGTATGGAAGTGAAACATGGACGATAAATAATTCGGACAAGAAGAGAATAGAAACTTTCGAAATGTGGTGCTACGGAAGAATGCTGAAGATTAGATGGGTAGATCACATAACTAATGAGGAAGTATTGAATAGGACTGGGGAGAAGAGAAGTGGCACAACTTGATCAGAAGAAGGGATCGGTTGGTAGGACATGTTCTGAGGCATCAAGGGATCACCAATGTAGTATTTGAGGGCAGCGTGGAGGGTAAAAATCGTAGAGGGAGACCAAGAGATGAATACACTAAGCAGATTCATAAGGATGTAGGTTGCAGTAGGTACTGGGAGATGAAGAAGCTTGCACAGGATAGAGTAGCATGGAGAGCTGCATCAAACCAGTCTCAGGACTGAAGACAATAACAACAAACATTAGTCAGGTAGTAGAAATCAGAAGTTCGATGATAATAGTTGTAGTGGCTTCCAGCTCCGAAGTTATAGACAAATTCTGCAGCAGAAAACAGCGACGTATACACTTAATTTTTCGTAACTGATATATATTTTTTGTGAATTTGTTTCGGTTTATTTTTTTTAACATAGTAACACACTAGTAAAATTATGCACGAGACTCACTGCGCTCTATGCCCCAAAACAGCCTAAAAATTTAATTGAGTTTTCCTCCTGCTATATTGTATGCGTAATGTTTCTCTACTTCATATCCCTACTGGTGCTACAGCTTTAATGGCTAGGAATGAGTGTTGTTGTGGGCCAATGGTAAACGCAGCTATCTGCCTGTCAGTGACTTGTTTACGTCTGAATATGCGACGAGGGATCTGAATGAGTGCAGCAGTCCCCGCGCACTGAATTACCGCCCCGGTTCCGCCCTCCCATATCCTTGTCCTCCACTCGCGTGGGACTGACAGCGTCGTCACGTTCTAGCGCGCTCTACGTTCGCAGTGACTCACGTAGCACCGGCCCGTGGCCTGGTACCGTCTGTGACGCAATGCAACCAGCGACTACGCTCCCGTGAGTATCAGCAACGCGCCTCTGGCATTCCACAGCCAGTTGACCTCTCTCCCGCAGCCGTGGCATCCACAGTAGTACTCTCACCGGCCGCTCAGCTTAAAGGTCCGCACGTGTTGCCTACTCACGCATATTGGCTACTTCTGTTGTTGGTTGTTCGTATCTCATCCTTCACTGACCGCATTTTCAGTGTCCCAACTCTCCCTTTACATATCAGATGAATTCACATTTGAAACACTACCATCAGCTGCAGAATCTAATGACGACAGTGAAACTTTGTGCCGGACCGGGAGTCTAGCCCGGGTTTCCCGCTTATTTGGCTACCCGTGCACGAGTCACGGCCAGACCCAAACTTCCATACGTCGTTAACCATGCGTCTGCGTCCTTTATTCGTATATCCATTATGTATACTACTGGCCATTAAAATTGCTACACCACGAAGATGACGTGCTACAGACGCGGAATTTAACCGACAGGAAGAAGATGCTGTGATATGCAAATGATTAGCTCTTCAGAGCATTCACACAAGGTTGGCGCCGGTGGCGACACCTACAAAGTGCTGACATGAGGAAAATCTCCAACCGTTTTCCCATACACAAACAACAATTCACCGGCATTGGCTGGTGATTTGTTCAAATGTCTCTGAGCACTATGCGACTTAAATTCTGAGGTCATTAGTAGCCTAGAACTTAGAACTAATCAAACCTAACTCACCTAAGGGCATCACACACATCCATGCCCAAGGCAGGATTCGAACCTGCGACCGTAGCGGTCGCTCGGTTCCAGACTGTAGCGCCTAGAACCGCTCGGTCACTCCGGCTGGCGATGGTAAGGGGTGCCATTGGTTACACGTCTACGTCACCTCTTGTTCCCACTGACTGCACTTTGAACAGTGGACGTTACATTTTAGATGTGTTACGACCCGTGGCTCTACCCTTCATTCGATCCCTGCGAAACCCTACATTTCAGCAGGATAATGCACGACCGCATGTTCCAGGTCCTGCACGGGCCTTTCTGGATACAGAAAATGTTCGACTGCTGCCCTGGCCAGTACATTCTCCAGATCTCTCACCAATTGAAAACGTCTGGTCAATGGTGGCCGGGCAATAGGCTCGTCACAATACGCCAGTCACTACTCTATATGAACCGTGGTATCGTGTTGAAGCTGCATGGCCAGCTGTACCTGTACACGCCATCCAAGGTCTGTCTGACTGAATGCCCAGGCCGTTAATATGGCCAGAGGTGCTTGTTCTGGGTACTGATTTCTCGGGATCTAAGCACCCAAATTGCGTGGAAATGTAATCATATGTCAGTTCTAGTGTAATATATTTGTCCTATGAATACCCGTTTATCATCTGCATTTCCTCTTAATGTTGCAGTTTTAATGGCCAATAATGTATGTTCCCGTATATGTCAGAAGCTGTACTTAAAAGTCGTTGAAATGGCTTTGAGCACTATGGGACTTAACATCTTTACAAAAGCTGTTTGCCCGGTATCGGTACATAAATGCGATGTTGCAGTGCCTATATTATTCTGATTGCATGCATGTCCAAAGGAACTTTGCATAGTAATCAGAATAATACAGGTAATATCGTACTCGACCCTTAATCTGTCTCTTTCCTATATCGCAACGTAATTATTGTGAAACATTACTTATGCAGTATGTACCTTTCACTTTGAGGTGGAATCTCTGTTTTGAAACTTTCTGGCAGATTAAAACTGTTCGTTGGACCGAGACTCAAACCCCGAACCTTTCCAAACTCTGTTTCGCATAAGTCTTCGAAGCCGGACCTTGCCTTTCCCGGGAAGTGTTCTTACCGACTATGCTACACAGGCACGATTCTCGGCCGGCCATCGAATGATTCATCCTAGAGATAATCTCTTTGGCTCTGTATAATCCATTTCCCCGCCACATTCATTCCTGTAAGTGTGCTAGTTCCGCGAGATATGCAGGAGAACTTCTGTAAAGTTTCGATTAGGAAGAGAGGTAATGTCGAAACCGGAACTGTGAGGAGACGCTGCGAGTTGTGTCTGGATAGCTCGACCGGTAAGAGCATTTCCTAGAACTGGCAAGGTCCGGCTCTCGATGTGGCAGAGAGTTTTAAACTGCCAAGTAGTTTCATTATTAATCATATTACTCCCTTACGAGATGACAACATTGATGGTAAACTTCTGCAACCTAGTTTACCGAGTAAAATTCCAGGGGTTAGCACTACTAAAGGATACTAAAAGCAATATGCGAATTGAAGTACTGGACAAATGCAGCTTATATAAGAGTAACGCTCCAGTGTTCTGTTCAGGTATGCTTAACAGGCGTCAAACGACTTCAGAGACGCCCTGAAACTACCTCCGTAATTATTTTTTTTAGACACTGACCTACAGAATTTTTGCCTGACAAAGACAACTCAAACTTAACCTATTCATTTATTACCCACAATATACAAGCCCAACGCAATCTGACTGCTGTACATTGACAACATGACTTCCAATAATTAACACAAAATAATGGCCCTGCATTGCAAGAAATCCTAACAATAATAGGAAATCCAACTAGTAGGAGGAATATGGTTAGCGAAAGAAAGATTTTGTTCAAAAATGGTTCAAATGGCTCTGAGCACTATGGGACTTAACATCTATGGTCATCAGGCCCTAGAACTTAGAACTACTTGAACCTAACTAACCTAAGGACAGCACCCAACACCCAGCCATCACGAGGCAGAGAAAATCCCTGACCCCGCCGGGAATCGAACCCGGGAACCCGGGCGTGGGAAGCGAGAACGCTACCGCACGACCACGAGATGCGGGCAAAGATTTTGTTGAAGAGCAAACAATGTATTTAGAAAATTTTATCTTATTCATGTGACATCGAGTTCCAAAAATTATATAGTTGTCAATAATTCCACTGGTCAAACATTATCAATCAAATTCATTATTATACATTTCGTTGCTTATTTTCTTATAAACATATCATTTCATCTCACTTTACAATGCATGTCCTACCAACACAGTTCGAAAACACTTGAAAATATGAATTTTATGCTTTATTTGAAGGCGGTTACTAGGCTGAAGTCTATAACTGTCAGACAATAATCTGATTTTTTTTACGCCCATTGTTAAGTTGGTTTTTCCTATCGTTCACTTGATAATGAGCACAGAGGCTGAAAAGAGCTGATTTTGTGTGACATACAGAGTTTTGTCTAATACTCACAACCAAATAAAGGAACAAATTCGCATTTTAAGAACACATATGTAGGACGATGTCTTTCATACTCCCGCCACGGCCACGAGAAGTCACCAGAGTAATACAATGAAATGCGGCAGTTGCTGGAGCACTGCAGGAGCACTGCAGAATCGTAGTGCTCTTCACTTGGCTGCTGTGCGTGAGATAGAAGCCGAAAAACTTCTCATGGTTCGGTGGAAGCTGCCGAAGATGACCGACACTATGTCGCGTAATGACACCTCGGAGTGTACGCTCATGTTGATTTCATGCGGCTGTGCCCGCCTGCGCATTGATTGGAAAGTCGCAGACGATGTGGGCGCAAATGAGGCGACCAGTCGCTTGCCTATTCATCTTCACCAATTTCTCGTTCACTGTTGGATATCCATTCTGTTGCGTTTACTATTAAAGATTTCATCTAAAGTTATTTGTATTCTCTTAAATCTCAAGTAAATTATTTATGTGGAACGACTGTTGTGATTATTCTGTTTTATTAATTACTGACTCATCACTTTGTGACGTAGTTTTCAATTTGGTAGCAACACGGAATACTTTGTTGCTAGCCTTAGCGTTGAAAATGTTGGAACAGAATTATTTTCGCCAAAACAGTCACACACAAAATCCCACGCAAAAATGACAGCGAAATTCCAATAACTGAAAGAAGAACTACAGATGCTACATACATACGTAGCATTTATTTGCTTTCGAGAACCTGTCAGTGAAAACTGTTAACTGAAACTGAATACTGAAGTACATCTTAAAAGTTGTGGGACATGAAATGCAATTTCGGACATGAAATATACACAAAAATAAAATACTGCTTCACGCGAAAGGAAAATAACTGAGATTACCTACACTGTTCGTTGTAAATTAATTTGCTTGCTTAGCACAAGACTGATGGTTCTGACTACGAACTGTTTTCCCCTAACTATGAAAATTGAGATCTGCCTTGAAATAAAAGTAACTTGCTTCCTGCTCAGCATACTGGTGTACTGACGTTTTCGAAATGGATTAGAAATCAGCGAATGCAGCAGCTAAAGGAAAAATAAATTACTCACCACAACATTTGTTTTTTGCTTGTCAGAAAGAGTCTATGGCTTCACGTGGCGTAAGGTGCAAGGCACACACGACAAAACATTTCAAATTTTACTAAGAGTGCTGAAGGAACGTTTTACTTTAAAGAAAGACTTCTTGAAAAACTAAACTCCTATTATTGTCAGGAATGACTGTACAACATTAGAAGACTCTAACAATCACGAAATTCTCTCAAAACAAAAATTACAGACATACAACTAATTGCATTATTTGTGACATAATGAAAGAAAGATATCCAAGTAACACTAATCATGAATGTTATTAGCTATCTGAGGAACAAAGATTTTCTTCAATTAATAATTCTGCAAACAAACATTTCATTCTTGCTCATGCGATGGTTTCCCTGAAGAATTCATCTAAAAATCTTCTCCATCGATAGAATCAGTAACGTATGTTTACAAACAAGTTTTAATCTCCATAATGAAGTATTCCACATAATTTCTCTCACGTTCACAAATATTAAATCCCCTTCTCTGAAACAGTTGCTCGCTACTATTTCTCAATTACGAATGCCCCAGGGCTGCACAATTGACAGGTGACCAAACGAACCGTAAATAAACTTAAACACAGAGTCAGGGATATTATTCCCTACTCGTGCAGCGCGCTCATTCATCTTTGTCCCGGTACATTACAGCTGAATTATTTTCAGTGGCAGAAAACATAGCAAAACATTGTACTTCAGATGAAAATAGGATTTCGACCAGCGTCATGCCCTACAGAAGGCAACGAGACACCAACGAGTTAATGAGCTAGTTAATAACGTAGACCTTTGGATGTGGATGCGCGATTCGAAGCAGCTTAGTTAAAAATAATGATCGACGTCTGGTTCGAAGACAGATCATTGAATTTTCAGTGCAATAGGGTCTGTAGCTGTAACGAATTTTTTGAACGATTTCGTGATGCCATCATCTGTCATTCTCTTTATTTCATGTACGACTGTACAGTTCCGGCCTTAGGCCATTTTCAAGTATCTAAAATGGAAGCATTTGTGATTTTCACACAGGAACAAGTCATGTCTGAAGATATACTAGGCGCATTATAACTTACTTATAACTTAGCAAAATTAACTATGAAGAATGCTCAAGATTTTGTATTGGACGGACAGGAAGGAAGTTAACACAGGAGTTAAACAAAATACAATAAGCGGCAATAACCCATCCAGTTGTGTTGCGCACTTAAAAGACACCAGCCACAAAATACTTAACACAGATAATCATTTGAAATATTACAATAAGGTACAGAAAGGAAAAATCATGGATGTAATGGAAGAAATTGCAATTTATATCCATCTGAAAGGCCAATCAGACACAGTTATAAATGAGCACAGGCATCCGTGAAATAGGAAATTCCTAGACAACTTTTTAACAGCATTACAGAACCATAGAATGTAAAATAATCGCTACACTATGTATAAATATGACCGTCATGTCAGACATCGCGCAACCATTAAGCAGCTTTTCCCCGACTCGCACAGTTTTCAGTACTGTTTCATTAGAGTACTGTGATCGATTTTATGCACAAGATCTTTGTAACAACTATTCAAAAATGACGTGCTCCCACAATAAGAGAACAAATATTTACAAGTTACTTTAAAGACATTACGTAGTCATTTTTATACCAGTGATGAACGATAATTAAATATAAACGTCCGGCATGGGTGACCCTGCTGGCAGATACCTTAGATACCTTACCGCCGGCATAGCCCTCCGGATCCAGCGCACGCAAGCCTCCTCGCCCACACGGACAATGCTACGTTAAGGCGGTGTCCAAGTTTGCTGAAGCTTCGGTATGCGGTGAAAACAACCTATGGCAAGAAAAAATCTTACGTTGTCATTGTCATATAATCTGTTTCTCAATATCACTGGCTCTCAACCACTTCCAATTTCTCTTTCTCTTAATTCCTACCCTCCTGGCACTGTCTCCTTCATTCCTTTCCTAGCACTGTTTTGTCACTATCAGCTGTGTTTCCTTTACACTGTATCACTGTCTTTCTCTCACACTGCCATTGTCTCCTTCGCTCTTTCGATAACATAACCACTGTCTTCAATCTTCTAGTATTTAGTAATTCCCCGTCTCTTTGCCACTGCTACTGTTTTCTTTCCTTTCAGCATAAAAAAGCGTGCTACAATTTTTAGGAAAATTTTTAAGGTAGAATCAGGCATCCACCACCCCACTTTTCAGTCAGAGACTTTTGAATAAACAAGAACATATTAGCATTTTTTGTTCTCCGATGGGCGCATTTTTTCCACTGGTTCCCTTCTTTTCCGTACTGCATCGGGGCATTTAAAACTCACGAAACAAGAAAAGGATTGGTCACTGAAATTTAAATAGTTCTCTTGCGTGAAATCAAAATAACTAAAAAGCAATTTTACACCTCATACCGAATTTTAACTGCAAAAATACTTGGCACGTGCTTCAGTACTACAACATGGGGTTCCCAGATGATAACGGAGACACTTCACAACATACATTTCAGCACGAAGTCACTTTATAACAACATTTTCTCCTTAAACTGGATTTCACGTGCATATTTTACTTGTACAAGCAGGGTAACTTTAAGCCCTTGGTGTCGACACGGTAGCTCAGCGTGTTCGGTCAGAGGGATAGCTGTCCTCTGCAATAAAAAAAAAAAAACTTAGTATGTGGACCATCGATGACCTGGACGGGTGTCATGGGACGCCCGCACCGAACAAATCCAACAAACAGTATCGAACAAAATGAAATTAAAAAGAGGGTAGCTTCTTTGATTCATAATCAAAACGTTTTCGCGCCCGGGTTCGAATCCCGCCGCTGCTTAAATTCTGGTTAATAATCAGCCTTTGAGACCGATGATTTCCGGCATAAGAAGTCACCCTCATTCTGCCAACGGCCTTGTCAAAGAGGGCGGAGGAGCGGTCAGCGGTTCAGGGCACTCTCTTGTCCTAGGCGTGGGAAACTGCCCCTAAAGGCGGAAGAATCAGCAATGATCAACGGCATGACGATGCAGAAGGCAATAGAAACCACTGTATTAAAGACCCGTAACGTGTATCCACAGGACATTTGGCCTGTAATTGAGGAAGTGTCATGATGATCTCTCCATTGGCAAAAGATTCCGGAAGTCCCCCATTCGGATCTTCGGAAGGGTACTGCCAAGAGGGGGGGGGGGGGCGGGGGGGAGGGGAGGATTACCATGAGAAAAAGATTGAATAATCATCGAAAGGGTAACGTTCTACGAGTCGAGGCGTGCAATGTCAGAAGCTTGAACGTGGTAGGGAAACTAGAAATTGTGCAAAGGGAAATGCAAAGGCTCAATCTAGATATAGTGTGAGTGAAGTGGAAAGGAGACAAGGATTTCTGGTCAGATGAGTATAGGGTAATATCAACAGCAGCAGAAAATGGTATAACAGGAGTAGGATTCATTATGAATAGGAAGGTAGAGCAGAGAGTGTGTTACTGTGAACAGTTCAATGGTAGGGTTGTTCTTATCAGAATCGACAGCAAACCAACACCAACAACGATAGTTCAGATATACATGCCGACGTCGCAAGATCAAGAGGAAGAGAGAGAAAGTGTATGAGGATATTGCAAGGGTAAAGGGGGATGAAAACCTAATAGACAAGGGAACTGGAATGCAGTTGAGAGGAAGGAGTAGAAGAAAAGGTTACAAGAGGATATGGGCTTATGACAAGGAATGAGAAAGGAGAAAGACTAATTGCGTTCTGTAACAAGTTTCAACTAGTAACAGCAAATACCCTGTTCATGAATCACAAGAGGTTGAAATGGCTCTGAGCACTATGCGACTTAACTTCTGAGGTCATCAGTCGCCTAGAACTTAGAACTAATTAAACCTAACCAACCTAAGGACATCACATACATCCATGCCCAAAGCAGGATTCGAACCTGCGACCGTAGCGGTCGCTCGGTTCCAGACTGTAGCGCCTAGAACCGCACGGCCATTCCGGCTGGCATCACAAGAGGAGGAGGTATACTTGGAATAGGCCGGGTGATATGGGAAGATTTCAATAAGATTACATCATGGTCAGGCATAAATTCCGGAATCAGATACTGGATTGTAAGGCTTACCCAGGAGCAGATATAGACTCAGATCACAATATAGTAGTCATGAAGATTAGGCTGAAGTTTAAGACATTAGTCAGAAAGAATCAATACGCAAAGAAGTGGGATACGGAAGTTCTAAGGAATGACGAGATACGTTTGAAGTTCTCTAACGCTATAGATACAGCAATAAGGAATAGCGCAGTAGGCAACACAGTTGAAGAGGAATGGACGTCTCTAAAAAGGGCCATCACAGAAGTTGGGAAGGAAAACGTAGGTACAAAGAAGGTAGCTGCGAAGAAACCATGGGTAACAGAAGAAATACTTCAGTTGATTGATGAAAGGACGTACAAAAATGCTGCGATAAACTCAGGTATAAAGAAATACAAGTCGCTGAGAAATACGAAGTGCAGGGAAGCTAAGAAGAAATGGCTGCAGAGAAAATGTGAAGACATGCAAAAAGGAGTGACTGTCGGAAGGACAGACTCAGCATACAGGAAACTCAAAACAACATTTGGTGACATTAAAAGCAAGGGTGGTAACATTGAATGCAACGGGAATTCCACTGTTAAAGACAGAGCAGAGAGCGGATAGGTGGAAAGAATACATTGAAAGCCTCTATGAGGGGAAAGATTTGTCTGATATGATAGAAGAAGAAATAGGAGTCAATTTAGAAGAGATAGGGGATCCAGTATAAGAATCTGAATTTAAAAGAGCTTTGGAGGACTTAAGGTCAAATAAGGGACAAGTGATAGATAACGTTGCATCAGAATTTCTGAAGTCATTGGGGGAAGTGGCAACAAAACGACTGTTCGCGATGGTGTATGGAATGTATGAGTCTGGCGACATAACATCTGACTTTCGGAAAAGCACCATGCACACAATTCCGAAGACGGCAAGAGCTGACAAGTGCGAGAATTACCACACAATCAGCTTAACCGCTCATGCATCCAAGTTGCTTACAAGAATAATATACAGAAGAAAGGAAAAGCAAACTGAGGATGCGCTAGGTGACGATCAGTTTGGCTTAAGGAAAAGTAAAGGGACGAGAGAGGCAATTCTGACGTTACGGCTAATAATGGAAGCAAGGCTAAACAAAAATCAAGACACGTTAGTATGATTTGTTGACCTGGATAAAGCGTTCGACAGTGTAAAATGGTGCAAGATGTTCGAAATTCTGACAAAAATTGGGGTAAACTATAGCGAGAGACGGTTTTTATATAACATGTAAAGAGCCAAGAGGAACTAGTAAGAGTGGACGACCAGGAACGAAGTTCTCGGATTAAAAAGGATGTAAGACAAGGCTGTAGCCTTTCGCCCCTGCCGTTCAATCTCTACATCGAGGAAGCAATGATGGAAATAACGGAAAGGTTCAGGAGTGGAATTGAAATTCAAGGTGAAAGGGTATCAATGACACGATTAGCTGATGACATTGCTGTCCTAAGTGAAAGTGAAGAAGAATTACATGATCTGCTGAACGGGGAGAACAGTCTAATGAGTACACAGTACGGTTTGAAAGTAAATTGAAGAAAGCCGAAGGTAATGAGAAGTAGTAGAAATGAGAACAGAGAGAAACTTGACATCAGGATCGATGGTCACGAAGTAGATGAAGTTAAGGAATTCTGCTACCTAGACAGTAAAATAATCAATGACGGACGGAGCAAGGAGGACATCAAAAGCAGACTAGCTATGACAGAAAAGGCATTCCTGGCCAAGAGAAGTCTCCTAATGTCAAATATCGGCCTTAATTTGAGCAAGAAATTGCTGAGAATGTACGTAAGGAGTACAGCATTGTGTGGTGGTGAAACATAGACTGTGGGAAAACCGAAACAGAAGAGAATCGAAGCATTTGAGATCTGGTGCTACAGACGAATGTTCAAAATTAGGTGGACTGATAAGGTAAGGAATGAGGAGACTACGTAGAATCGGGGGGAAAGTAATATGTGGAAAACACTGGTAAGGAGAAGGGACAGGATGATAGGACATCTGTTAAGGCATAAGGGAATGACTTCCATGGTACTAGAAATATCTGTAGAGGGCAGAAACTTTTGAGGAAGACAGAGATTTGAATACATCCAGCAAATAATTGAGGACACAGGTTGCAAGTGCTACTCTGAGCTGAAGAGTTAGACCAGGAAAGGAATTCGTGGGGGGCTGGATCAAACCAGTCAGAAGATATATATATCACGGAAATTCAATAAGATAAGAAAAAATTTTTGAGGTTTTTAGAGATCTGGGCCTCTGGGGCTTAAGAATATATCGTAAATATTTCAGCAAGTTGCTGAGCATAACTGTCTTGTAAACCTCGGCTGGTGACGGCGAAAATATAGTAAAAAACACTTTTTTGCGGTTTTCCGTGGAACTGCCCGTGATCTAATGGCGCCTCCAGAAGTCTCATTATCCCCACCGCAGACCACATCAAATGTAAAAAGAACCAACCGGTTTACCCCATTTGCCTAAGGAGACAATGTGTAATATTCATACTTTGACCCTATACTGTAGAATAGTGAGAAAAAGACGATCCTTCTGTTGGGTATACTAGTGGTCCCTAACTCAAGGGGTATCCAAAATACTTGGCGCTACCTTTTTATCGCCAGTAGAATCCGACGTTTAGGAAACCGAAAAATCCCGTTATTATGGACGGCTTTTTGGAAAATATTACGTACGCATACCGATAAAAACTTCGAGGTTTGCCTTTCACACTGTAATTCTGTTCGAGACAGCAAAGGTCTTGGAAGAGTTGTTGGACAGAATGGTGTCTCGAAAAGATGTAAGATGGTTAACAGCAAAAGTAAAACAAGGGTATTTAAACGAATTAGACTGATTACTGCCGAAGAAATTAGATAAAGAAATGAGACACTAAAAGTAGTATTTGAGTTTTGTTTATTGAGCAGTAATATGACTGACGATGCCTGAAGTCGAGAGGATTTAAAAATGGACACTGCTCATAACATGAAAAGTATTTATGAAAAGGAGAATTTATTAACATTTAATATAAATTTAAGTGTTACGAAATCTTTTCTTCTGTGTAGCTTTATTTAAAAGTGAAATGTGGATGATAGGCAGTTTGGACAAGAAGAGAATAGAAGGTTTTGAAATGGTGTGCAACAGAAAAATGTTAGGGGTTGGATAGGTAGACTGAAAAACTGTAAGGAGTACTGAATATAACTGGACCAAAGAAAGTTATGACACAACGTCTACATCTACATATGAAACGTCCCCTTAGAAAAATTATACATGACTGTGCTTAAACTGACACACAACAATTTTTTTTAGCGCAACGCAATCTGACTCAAAAATCTGTACAAAAAAAATGGCCCTGACTATCATTAACCTATACGTTTCACAAATCGCTTACCTCACAAAAATCTTGGTTACTCGAACTACTGCAATACAGCGAGCGCCACTACTGCCAGCTAAATAAAAGATTCAAACTACTGAAGGCACTAACTACTGACAGGCATAGTTAGCAAATGAAAGATTTTGATAGAGAACAAACAATGTATTTACCTTAATAGTCATAATATATATAGCAGTTCATGACATCCAGTCTTACAAATTACAAAACTCCGCCATCTCTCTCCCCATGTCCATCACTGCTGGCGGCTCACCTCCAACTGCGCAACGCTACGCGCTGTTACCATCCAGCTGCCACTGCCCAACACTACAATGGCAGACAACAATGCAAACCAGCCACAGACTGCACACGGCACAGCCAGTGATTTTTATACAGAGCACTACGTGGCGGCGGCGTTACCAATAAAAAAACCTAAACAGCCTACTTACATAGCAGGCCCACTGCAGTCCTTGTAGAGATAATGGTATTGGTGGGTCATCAAAGGTGTAGACCCACTGTAGTCCTTGTAGAGATAGCCAGCAGCCATCTGTTGCGACTGTGCAGGCGCACAATCACCACCGAAGAGTCTTGCGGATAATATAGTAAGTCCATAACCACCACTTGTGCACTCACAAAAATTGTTTTTGAAATGTCCTTACAACCAGCAATGCTGTCATCCAGTCCCTTACTGAATTATTAACACACGTGCAAACACTATCAGTCCCTACTTCTCATATATTGTCCATATACTATGACCAACAGAAACGTGTGCAGTGAAATGTAATTTACAAGTTACTTAATTTGATGAACTGGTGTCAATTACAATTTTATAACATAAGAATACAATAACGAAGGTACAAAATATATCATTAAATAACATAACAATGCAGATAACATTTGTAGTAGTACAGGCTTTACAAAAGAATCGAAATAGCAAATACATCAGTGTTACAAAAATTACGACATAAGTACATACATAAAAGATCAGAATAACTTTTGAAACATCAACTTCACACATGAGCATTAGAACAAAACAGAATAAATAATGTGTAAACATCTTTACAAAGTAAATAACATGTTATTAATGCAAATTATATTTGAAGATAACACTATTCCTCGTCATAGTGAATGTAGCTTAGTATTAGAAAAGTTCTGCAACATAAGTCTTATCAGATAAACATATAAAGACAGGAAGAACATAAATACACAAGGGTACACAAACACATAGTGGGATAACACAAGGAAAGGGCAGAGTTTGTTTTACTGCAGTATTTTGCAAACAAAACTTTCTTTACTTCTCGGAGATCTCCCTTCGTTCTTCATTATTTACAAAAAGTCCTATCTATACCTGCTTTCTGTACTTTTCTCATATAACCTCTCAGTGCATTTCTTCAAATCCATCGCAACTTATTCTCTTATATAGTCTACCCCCTCTTAAGCTAACTTAAATCTACTGAGCTCAGATGCTTAACTAAGGGACGAGGCAATGCAGCAGCACAAAACAATTAATACAAACAGCAATGAAAAAAAAGGTGCAGGTAAGCAAAGCAAGCAGTAATAAATGTAATAACTTATATCTAAACATGACAAACCCACAAGCAGAAAAAATAGTACACTGAAGACAACAACGCAGATAAGGGAAATGTATATTCACATCTTAATGTCTATGTAATTAAAATGGTGCACCACTACTTATTCAATGAAATAAATTACCAAGTACTTGAAAAGAAAATTATGTATGCAGTTCCTGTGAAGGGCAATGTCTTTTTGTGCTCCCTCATTTTTTTGGAAGTATATCACGAAGTTATTCTTTACTGGGTCTGTAGGCATAAAATATTTATATTAGTACATCTATAAAATTTTACTTTAACCAATGCTGCAGGGCAGCTAGAAACTAGATATTCAACAAAATAGGCAAAGCAAGCGTGAAACGTCATTCAGAATACTGGCAAGTGATCTTTCAAAGAACACAAATTCTGGTCATATGTAAAGGCTCTTAGTGGCACCACAATTAGTGTTCAGTCCATAATGAATGAGAAAGGAACTTAAATTGAAGGGATCAAAGCAAAAGCTGAAACGTCATTCGCTAGCCATAAGGCATTTCATAATGCAGTAAACAATCCTCCAACTAGCAAGACAATAGACGTGAAATGTTTCTCATCATTTCATTTCAGTAAATATCATAAATTAAGAGCTCCACAGTGCAATCATATGTTTTCAAGTTTGGGCGTGTCGTATTTGCGATGCTTTCTACAAAGGAATGAATGTCAATAGCGAGGATAATGGCATCTTTCTTTTTTTTTCCTCTCTCTCTCTCTCTCTCTCTCTCTCTCTCTCTCTCTCGCTATGTAGGTGAGAACAACAGAATTTTTTTCGCATACAGAGGAAATTGGTGACTGCCACCCTAATTGACACATCATGTCCGTGGCACTCTCTTCACTATTTCCCGATAATACAAAACGAGCTGGTCTTCTTTGAACATTTTCGATGTCCGTCAGTCCTCTCTGATGCGGATCCCACACCGCACAGCTATGCACCAGTAGGAGACGGACAAAAGCGTGGACTAATCAGTTTTTTTAGTCTGACTAAATGAAGCGATCAGGTTGATAGGACACATGCTGGGGCATCAAGCAATCTTCATATTGATAATAAAGAGTGGTGTAGTGCGTGAACTTTGTGGAGGAAGGCTAATGGATGAATGCAGTAAGCAGGTTCAAATGAAGAGGGGTACAGAGGACAGGCTAGCATGGAGAGTTACATCAAACCAGACTTCAGACTGAGGACCAAAAAGTAACATATACAATAATCTACACAACTTATGTCAACGTATTTGAGTAGTCATAGGCTGCATTTTTAACGCGATTTGCATCAGTTTTTAATTTACATGAAACTACCAGAGCGTAAATTTCGAGTGTGTTCAGAGGGATGGTTTCCATTGATCCTCTTGCACACCATCCATGAAAATGTACCTTCCGCCACACATTGAATACTGGCTTGCAGAGTATATATGTAGGTATTGTTTGAAAGTAGCAATGACCAAAATGGTTCAAATGGCTCTCGAAAAAAATGGTTCAAATGGCTCTGAGCACTATGGGACTCAACTTCTGTGGTCATTAGTCCCCTAGAACTTAGAACTACTTAAACCTAACTAACCTAAAGACATCACACACATCCATGCCCGAGGCAGGATTCGAACCTGCGACCGTAGCAGTCGCACGGTTCCGGACTGGGCGCCTAGAACCGCGAGACCACCGCGGCCGGCTGCACACACTCGTTTCAGATTTAATATGTTATCGGATAAGAGAAGGAAGTAGTTGGAAACCCATGCACACGCATGTGAATTTTTGTTAAAATAAGACTGATGAAAATCGCATCATGATCCGAGCTGGGGATCACAAGATATTTCACTTTTAATTAAGCATAATTGTCAGAATAGGCGATAAGCCACTGTAGCGCATGAGGAAGACTTTGTGCACAAAAAGCACCAGTCATCATGGCAGATATTCGAAGTGTGGCGTCAGTAGGTCTGGGAGGCTGGCGTAAGTATGATAGCAGGACCATAAATATATATGTCAGGGCCTGACACTCCAACATCTACGACCTGATAGAGCAGTTCAAAATAGTGCAGAATGGAAAGGAAAAATAATCCATCATAAGGCTACATGTTGTCATAATTAGGGCGCAAGTGAGATTATTTCACTTATTATTTTGAGAGTGTCTCCCCTGGAGCCAACGACTTAGGCCATATGCTACGAGAAAGAAGACCGCTCATAAAGTGAATCGTCTGACGACACTGAAAACCAGAAAGATTAGTGGCAGAGGGTGACGAGCTATTGTTCAGGGAGAAAGCACCGAGTGTTGGATGAGGTTGGGCGTGAAACAAACAGCATCGTTTTTGTTGTGTCGGCTTAACAACGTATGGTGAAGTGCAGCTATGTTGACTGTGAATTTAGTTGGTGTTGAGGAAGTTTCTTTTGATTTTTGACAGTCTCCACAGACTTAGACGATGACGGATAATGAGCAATGTTTATGCCATGTTATGAGCCATCACTCTAGCTTATGCCCATGTGGCTAATCTAGTTGTTTACTATCTCTGTTTCGTGACAGTATCATCGCTGATGATCTCTTAGTCATTACGGTGGGTTCAGATTATTTTTTAATCTAGGTATCATGTTGCTCACAGCCAGCAGATCCTAAACTACACTTAAACTCTTAAGTCTCACGTGGCACAGATAAAAAATCATATCTCTCACAGTACAGCATTGTTGTAGCGGCTTAGAACTGTAAATTCATATGCGAGTAAACGTTTCGTTCATGGTGCTAGTGTCGTGTTGATCGGAAGTAAGTCCCATCGTGTGAGCTCCATGAATTCTGATAAAAACACTCGTAGGTTTGCACAATTGATGTAGCCTAACAAACTGAAGGTCATTCGTCTGATAGCCGCATGTCGTTGAATGAACGTTTCTCTTTGAACTCTTGCAGCTTCTAGCTACTGAAAGCGGCAGTTACACTGTTGAGTGAGAATGGTGAACGAAGTGAAATAATTTCAGGAAGCATACCACCATTCACACGAAATAATTACTTGAAATATCAGAATCTGAAATGGGGATATCGGAACGAGAATTTGAGCCCGTCTTCTGCTGAATAATGTTGTCTAGTGAACGTTCAACTCATAAGAATGATGGTCACAGTAATGTTTAATAATCACTGTACCACGTTGTTACGTCGTATATGACAAATACTTTATGAACTGTTCTGCGTGAAGTTATGAAAAGGACTGAAGGTTCTCTGCATTGAAATATAATTGCCAAAAAGTTGCGAAGTTGCTAGCTAGCGGCCAATACCGTCGCGAGGGAAGAGTAGGTAAAAAAAGTGACAATCTGTACGCAACACTTGTTTGTCTCTTTCGTTTGAAGTAAGGCGTGTGACAAGTGTAATCTCCCTTTATCAGAAAACTAGGTAGACCAGTGACTGTACAAGAGAGGTTAGCATTCCGATTGCTGACGGAACTTGGAGAGCGGAAAATTTTGTCAGCACAGGTTTCTGCGTTCGGAAAACACTTCATGACACACATTCTGTGATGCAGTAACGCAATGCTATCACTTTATTTGCCTATTGTAGGCTGGAAGCTACTGTACAGTTAAATTAACAGATTAGGATGAAGAGACTTGATGGGTAATGCCGCTGTCATAAATTCATTATCCCGTTGTAGTTATCTTGGAGTTAGGAGTGAATGATCGTATTTAAGTACTTGCCTGTTTCGTAAATGGTCTGAATTCTGTGCGCTATTTAGTTTTCTTCTGTGGTAGTAACTAGGCAGTTTATAAAACTAAACTCAGTCGATGATTGTCGAGAATACCAGGCGTCATAATGGCAGACTACTTTTAATGAAACTTCTGATTTATTGACTGTAAATCTAAGTAGATAAAGGCACATGAACTGCTAAAAATCTAAGTAGATAAAGGTACATGAACTGCTAAAGGACATAAGCATATCCATGGGTAAGTAAATAAATAACAGTAACTTTATTGTAAAGTTTGTGGATACACATGGAGAATGAAATATTATGTTAGATCAACAATCGTTTCTCAAGAGTAAGTTATGGTCGAGAGCGATGACAAAATCGACTTTTTATATGATTTTCAACCCTATAGTATACAGTTCGTGCCTGCAAAAGTATTTTTAATTGCGAAAGTATTTTGGAAGTTAAAGCATATTGAATGGAACAGTTCGCCGACGGAAATACAGGCAGCCGTGGCCGCTGGATGAATTACTTCAACACACGATTCGACTAGTACACCAACTGCAGCTTAATAAAGATTTGCTTAAAATATGTGCCAGTGGCAATACACGAAAAGACAGCGAGAGTTTCAACGTTTGCACTTGGAGACTGGCACCGAAACATATTCTTTGTGGAGCAAAAACTGTCGTAATAACAGCATTTATAGCTGCTGATACATTCAAAGAAGGTTATTCATCTATTCTAAAGACCATGAACGTGTCACGAATCGTCTTTGGGAGGAAGAGCAAAAACTTCGATGGGTCATCCAATAATAGATTCTTGGCCGCCGCAGACTGAGGAATGTCTGAGTTTGTTAAGAGAACCCGGATTCAAAAGATGCAGCACCAAATTCTGAAAAAGAGCATGTTTGAGGAAGAGGAAGTATGCCACTAAGGCACTGAGGCCGTTGATTAACCGCTTGTTTTGAAACATCGTGTTTTTTTCCAAACTTTAAATACATTCTTCTTGGAACAACATTTTTCAGCGCGTACCACTGTAGAGCCTCGACAGATTAACTGATTTATTCGTTTCTTTTTATAACGAAGGATAATTAAATTTAAGGGGGCCTTAGCGACAGCTTCTATTCTGTATCCGATTTTTAAATAATCTTTTAAACATCTGAAAGTAGAGAAACGTGCCAAGAAATTTACATTTTTTCCAATAGCTGCCATTTTTGGGGTCTTTTTCATAACGTCATAGTGACAGCCTCTAAAATTCTGATTTACCGATTTCCATTTTTATGGGTTTCAGAAACAGCGGCGAGTCTCTACAACGCTTTGCACAGACCAGGAGGTGCCGCAGGATGCATGCTTTGATACGGGCTGCAGCCGCCATTTTTAATTTGTTATATTTCTTTTCCATACTCGAATATATAATAAATTGGTAAAACACCCATTTTAATACAAACATCCTGGTTGAAAAATCATTACTAAACCTTATCCATTTCTCTCGAACAGAATCTTCCATTAACAATGTGCCATAAAGGCAACATGCCGATGGAGTAGTTCCTGAGCGGTGACGTATACAATGAGGTTACAGCACTGTCGATGCTCACTGTACAACAACGATCAACTGGGTTATGCTTTGTCTGTTCTAGGCACTACAGTCTGGAACCGCGCGACCGCTACGGTCGCAGGTTCAAAAATGGTTCAAATGGCTCTGAGCACTATGGGACTTAACAGCTGTGGTCATCAGTCCCCTAGAACTTAGAACTATTTAAATCTAACTAACCTAAGGACATCACACACATCCATGCCCGAGGCAGGATTCGAACCTGCGACCGTAGCAGTAGCGCGGTTCCGACTTAGCGCCTAGAACCGTGAGACCACCGCGGCCGGCTCACAGGTTCGAATCCTGCCTCGGGCATGGATGTGTGTGATATCCTTAGGTTAGTTAGATTTAAATAGTTCTAAGTTCTAGGGGACTGATGACCTCAGCAGTTAAGTCCCATAGTGCTCAGAGCCATACGCTTTGTCGCTACAACCACACTTCTGTGTTTTGCACTTTCCTCGTAATTTCTTGATAGTTTTGATTTTTCATTAGGTCCTATAGGTAATCTACTACTTTCTTTATTGGCCTACACTTGCTGTTCTTCTCTAAAATGTTTCATGTTCACACAAACGCCAAACAATGCTGATTCTTTTTTTCAATGGTTAGTATGAGGTTCCTTTACTTATTGATATCTTTCAATGTACCTTCGATGATTTTATTTCTGTCCACACTGTCCTACCCATCTCCAAGGCTACATTTCCATGACTTTTAAGCACTTTCCGTTTGGCATCAACAGTGTCAAACTTTACTTTCATACCGGGTCAGACTCCAATTAAACGTCTTGGCGAATTTGGTTGCGTTAACTGAAAAAAATGTTCCACTAACTTTCATCTTGATTTTTTTAATTGTTCTGGATTTAGACAGTAATTCTGTAAATGTTTTGTTTTACGATTGGCTATTATTACTGTCCTCGAATATAATGTACTGAATGGAAAATCAGACCACGTTATGTCCAGATCCTTTTACTTTCAAGATCTTAGTAGCTTTCTCTAAGTAAAAGATCAACAAATTTGGTGACAAGAACAACGTTGCTTTATGCATTTTTTCTAATTTCACATCACATTCTGCACATTACGCCCTACCCTCACACTACGGACGTCTTTAATATTGTTCTGCTACTCATACATGGACCCGAGGTCGCCAACACTCCCTTGTTCGGTCGCTATCGACTCGAGGCTAGCTAGTTCGCAGGCTGATGTGAAAGGAATTTTCACCATCGGTATTTAACTGAACAATTGCTTTCTGGCTAGTCCAAGGTCCCTTTGGTGCTAGTCCCATGAGATTGCAACAAAAACATGGCACCACACTAAAAACGCAGCCATTACAGTTACGTACGCTCAAGAGATATACTTAAGACACACTACTCATAGACGGTTGGAAGGTGCCATTGTATATGGATGGAAAAAAAAACATTTTTGATCAGACTTTAATAACTTAGATGAAATAAACCTTAATGTATACAATCACATGTTTTACTGGAATTGTCGCACTCGTGGCGACACAGCATAATACGAATTATAAAGTAACTGTCACATTTTCAGCCTACTTCTTCATTCTGCGCGTCGGCAGTTCCGGACAGAAGCTAGCCAAGATACGAAGGAACCTCGAAAGGTAAGTTACACATTCTTATTATGGCAAACCAAGGAACTTTCTTTGAAAGCTGCACAACACTTCAGAGTGACAGAGGTACATAACACTATTTCTCAAAATAGCCATTCCGTCTGTGTAAATAACAGCTGGAACGTTCTATCAGTTGTTCAGATCCTCGACGATAGAAATCCGCTCCTTGGTCACCGTCATTTGAAACTCTCTTTCCCCGCAGGTGTTCTTTCAGTTTGCCAAAAAGGCAGGTATCGAATGTTGCAAAGTGTGGACTTGCCGAATCTCTATGGAGTTTAGACGTTTTGCCCACTCTCCCTCATATCCTTGTGCACCTGTTATTCAAACTGCAGCATAACTGTGTGCAAAGAGTCCCGGAACGTGTTCTCTCTTCTGACAATGCACCGCTCTCGTTGCACAGTGAACCTACCTTGAGATGACATATGAACCTACTTTCTGAAATCACTACATACAAGCAGATCTACTAAGGCTTTACTCCCACAAGCCTGATCGTAAATTCTCGAAAAGTATATTATGTAACGAGTTTGATCCCGAGATATTGCTCTGCTTTCACTCAATACCAGCTGCAGCGATAGAGTTCGGACACTCTCTTACGACAGCAAGTATAGATAACCAATGTTCACGTACCAGTAGCTCTAAAGGCATCATCTACAATCCTCAGCAACAACAGCAGGAAAATATAACCAATATTACGTGGGAAAACGGTTTTTAGAAGAATGCTCAAAGATACAGGACCAACGTCACAATTCGGGAAGCTTTTGTTAGCGAAATTTAAAATAATGTACGCGAAACAAATCATTTACTAGTGCAGAAGTCATAATTCTCAGAGAGCAACGTTCGTTTAAAAGATAAGATTAAACATTGTCTTCTTCAAGGTTTCGTAACACAGTGCTTTCGTAAGCTGTCTTTTTTTTTTATAGAGACAGAATCGTATTTTATACAATATTTGGACAAAAAATCATCGCCCTAGCGAAAAATCTTCTCACAATGGGCATATCTATATATGACTCGAAGGCGTAGACACGAAATATGCGGTTCAGGAAAGGTCGAGCAAGTGTCCGCTAATCCCCTAATGGGATACCGTAATTTTCCCTTCATATGGAAGAGTGCGTTTTCCGCTACACAGTTACGTCTGGCGACATCACCTTAGGCCGAGGAAGCTCGTTGCTGACAGCAGAGATGAGCATAGTAGCACCAAACATACAAGGTGGTAAATCGATAGTGAACGGGGCAAATATCTCACGAAATAAGCATCAAACGAAAAAACTACAAAAAACGAAACTCGTCTAGCTTGAAGGGGGAAACCAAACGGCGCTATGGTTGGCCTGCTAGATGGCTCTGCCATAGGTCAAACGGATATCAACTGCGTTTTTTAAATAGGAAACCCCATTTTTATTACATATTCGTGTAGTACATAATGAAATATGAATGTTTTAGTTGGACCACTTTTTTCGCTTTGTGATAGATGGCCCTGTAATAGTCACAAACGTATAAGTACGTGGTATCACGTAACATTCCGCCAGTGCGGACGGTATTTGCTTCGTACATTACCAGTGTTAAAATGGACCGTTTACCAATTGCGGAAAAGGTCGATATCGTGTTGATGTATGGCTATTGTGAACAAAATGCCCAACGGGCGTGTGCTATGTATGCTGCTCGGTATCCTGGACGACATCATCCAAGTGTCCGGACCGTTCGCCGGATGGTTACGTTATTTAAGGAAACAAGAAGCGTACAGACACATGTGAAACGTCAACCACGACCTGCAACAATGATGATGCCCAAGTAGGTGTTTTAGCTGCTGCCGCGGCTAATCCGCACATCAGTAGCAGAAAAATTGCGCGAGAATCGGGAATCTCAAAAGCGTGGGTGTTGAGAATGCTACAGCAACATCGATTGCACCCGTACCATATTTGTATGCATTGCATGGCGACGACTTTGAACGTCGTGTACACTTCTGCCACTGGGCACAAGAGAAATTACGGGACGATAACAGACTATTTGCACGCGTCCTATTTAGCGACGAAGCGTCATTCACCAACAGCGGTAACGTAAACCGGTATAATATGCACTATTGGGCACCTGAAAATCCACGATGGCTGCGACAAGTGGAACATCAGCGACCTTGGTGGGTTAATGTACGGTGCGGCGTTATGGGAGGAAGGATAATTGGCCCCCATTTTATCGATGGCAGTCTAAATGGTTCAATGTATGCCGATTTCCTACGTAATATTCTACCGATGTTACTACAAGATGTTTCATTGCATGACAGAATGGCGATGTACTTCCAACATGATGGATGTCCGGCACATAGCTCGCGTGCGGTTGAAGCGGTATTGAATAGCATATTTCATGACAGGTAGATTGGTCGTCGAAGCACCATACCGTGGCCTGCACGTCGACCGGATCTGACGTCCTCGGATTTCTTTCTCTGGCAAAGTTGAAGGATATTTGCTATCGTGATCCACAGACAACGCCTGACATCATGCGTCAGCGCATTGTCAATGCACAAATCAGTGTTTGCACAAATAAGAAGACATCACTTAGATCCCTTTACTTCCCAATAAATGGAAAGGAAAATGACAGCAATAGGTTAATGAAATTCTTTTATAATTATAAAAAACTTACGAAAACACAATTTCACTTATGGTTTAGGGTACGTTGAAAAATTATAGTTGCAGGTTTTAATTAAATCCCCATCTTCCATAAGTTTTACAATAAACTTGCGCCTTGAAGATGCTACCAAGTCCATCTAGTCATTTGGGCCGTACAGGTCTCTTTGGAGTTTTTTCTTTTTCATTCGTATGAGCTCGAAGTCTTGGTCGCATTCATAATACGAATAGCTCGACACCAAAAAAAGGTGAATTGCCGTTTCAATTTGGGTGCTTCTCACCACATAAAGCCAAAATTTTCCGATGAAATGGCTTTTATTCTTCCCTCCACAGTTATCACTAAATGCTACTAAGTGTTTCACATTGGGAGGCAGGCTACTGATGTACTTAAGGAGGCAGAAAGTTATCCCTTGGCATCCTCTACGAGCTTGCCCCTCATGCCACATGTACATAAGCCCCGTTTGGGTTTTAAGGTCGTAAATATTCAGGTTATAACTGCCACATGTAGTAAGCCTTTGAATTTCTTACTTTTGGAGTTGGCATCATCTTTTGAAGTACGAAACAGATACAAGTTGTATCGCTATCATCTAATACGCTATATTTCCTTTTTATATCTTTAGCAACTTCCGCTTTTCGCAGATGTAATTCTTTTTCTGTTCCTGTAGCTTTTCTTTCTTCATTGGTACCATTCTCTATCACAACTTGCAGCCTGTCGCTGGCTACCCAGGTGTCACTTTGGGGTCTGTGAAAACTTAGTCTGAATTCAGTGTTGAAAATTTTTCTGTAAAATCTTCCTTTTTCAGGCTCGATGTTTCTTTCTTCTTTACAGAACTTTGTGTACAAATTATACATTTAATTTATCTCACATTTTATGTCTTTCTCGGACTATAATGGTTTTGATAACGAGGGAAGTTTCTGATACGTTCCTTGATGATTTCGATCCTATGGTAAGAAACTTTATTTACTGGTTCCTTTCCACCCCTCTGATCCCACAAAGGCAATCCACCAGTTGTTCCCCTTCTCTCTACAATTATATTTATCACTCTTTTATTTAATTCATCTAGGATTTCGAGAAAAAAAACGTTTTGAATGCTTTGTATCTACCTAGCTTAAATATACACGAAACAAGTTGTTGTTTGCAGCTGGTTCTTTGCTCCTTTTCACTGGCTCTAACACATATACTACTTTCAAAAATGCTGTTTGAACTCCCAACTACCAAGTTTCCAAAATGAACCTAAATGCTTGATCTTTGTTGTGAATGGATTTTACCAGTGCATTTCTACCGGCAGTTGTGGTCGTATGGTTACATTTCGTTTTTCCTATGTATTTTATGATTTCTGTCAGTATATGACTGACCTGAATTTCTTATCATCTTTCTTTGTACTTGCTTCCAAGAGTGAACTCTTCTCACTCGTCTTTTCCCCCGCTGAGGCTCTGGAGGGATGGCGTTGTCAGGGAGGCCTTCCAGTGCCCCATCTTCTTCTTCACCACTTTTTGGAAACAAAAAATAGATTTAAACGGAGAATATTAAAAAGGGTTCAAAACGTTTTTCTAGTAAAAATAGCATAATACACAATCATGCTTCCTTTATCCTGCTCTGGTCACTTACAGAGTTTATTTGATTGTGCCACAACGAGTGGCTGGAGATCTACTGGAAGCTATAGATAAATTTACTACTTTTAGTATAAAACCAACAAAATAAGTAGGACCCTCAGACAAGGAGTACTATCATCTCAAAGATCTTCGAATAGAAGCAAGGACGAGCTCCATAATGGAGAGATAAAATAAATCAAATTACCTGCCAATTCTTGGCTGCTTGCAACACTTTCTCCGCCAGTATCGTAGTCCTTGTCGTCATCAGAGTAATCTCTCAAAACGTTTGGTGGATCTACAAAGCACAACGCAGTATTAAGCTTAGTAAACAAAAATTCACCTCACTTAACTTCATTTTACAGTGATTTCAGTGTTATTTTATGAGCTTATTTGCTAAATATTTTAATTTTAAAAAGGTACGTTTACTGTCGGTAGATTTCAGTATAATTCTGTATTTATTGTATCTGAGTCAGAAAGGTTGTCATCAATGTTGTCAGTTTCTCTAGCAGGAACAGGCACTGAGTTACCCATTTTTCGTTCACAGTTGAAATATTACAGTACTGAAAAATTATTATGCTTTATGTGGAAACTGAAATATCACATTTATTGAGAAACTTTTAAACGGCTTGGACAAAAATATGCCTAACTATCTATGGGCTAATTGAAGTCATAAGCAACTCATAACACGTGACCGGCGAAACGAAACAAGTTAGAAAGAAAGGAATCCAAATGACACATAGACCCCTAACACTCTAATGAACTACATTTGCTAGTAGGTGAAGGGGCGCCACGCTAGGTGGCAGCACGTGTCAAGAAATCCACTTACACATCTTTACCACTCAAAATTACCAAAATTTCAACATACCTGGAAATTTTAGAAAATGTCACTTAGATCCCTTGTGTTCTAGGGATGATGTTCTACTATAGCTTACATAGGAGATCGATAATGTTGAATAAATATCTTAGTGAAATTAATACAACTAGATACCGTAAAATTATTTATTTTCAAGAAACAGAAAAATCCAAAAATGTGTATAGATTGCCAAATCCTACTCTTAATTTAGCTTTGAGTTGGGAGGAGAGCATCTGACACTTTCCTCAAAATCGCACCCCTGTTTACCAGACACCCACTAAGTTGGTAGAAATTGATTAGCCCTCTGAAACAGAAGTCATCCACCCTGACTGTCAGTGACTGCAACGAGCTCAGAGAACAAGCAAATGAACTCAAGACATTTACTGGGATTGATTCCCTGTTTGCCGAGCCGTGATGCGTATCTCACTGATCACAGTGCTGGGAGACGTACTGCGGCGTCCACCTGCTCGGTGCTGTTCGTTGCCGTGCAGAGGATGTACGTCGCGAACCTATAAATTGTGTCTGCACGGTGGACCTAATACACAGTCTGAAAACTCCTAGAGCTGAAACTATTTCAGTACGACAAAGAAATTTCTGTTTTCTCATGAGCCATAGCAGAAACGCAAGTATCAGTTCGTAAAAAATCACTTCAGTATGCCAAAGACGCCAAGGAGAAGCAAAGAATCGTCACTCTGCTTACAGAGAAACGACATATCTCGCTCCTAGTGGTCAATCGACACTTTGCAAGTTCTAATAGTGAGACTCTTCACTGTTGCTTGTAAAGCGACATCCTTCTCTAGCATTCCTATTCCTCAACAGAATTAGTCCATACCAGAAATAATTTTCGAATTTTGAACAGGTCGGTATGGTCTCAGCAGTTTTTCTAAAAAAATTTCGTTAGATGTGTTATATTCCAAGCTAAAATCTATAAAAATGATTGCTTATTGTTAAAATCGATATGTGCTATCTCGGAATGTACAGTTAAAATTATTTTTTTAGAAACATTTTAAATGAGGAAATATTTGACAGACTTAAAATTTATAATATTAATTACGCAATTTGATGCTATTTATTATGTTTATTTCTGGATACATTTATAAAGTAATAATACAAATTAATAGAAATTCAGTTGTCAAAAAAATTTGTAAACCCTTTGGAATATTGTTATTACCGCAGAGTGAAGTAGTAGTGAGCATGCCACTGATGTGATCGGACGTGTTCTTGTATTTTGCGCTACCTTACTTCAAAATTAATTAAGTGTTGGAACCATGAGAACCTAAAATGTCGAAAACTTCAGCTTCAAGAATCAGCCCCTGAACGTGAAGAGGTGGAGCCAACTACCAGAAAAGAATGTAAGTAAGACGTTTATTGTAAATCATACTCCTCTCATATTTTTGAAAAACAAGACTTTACCATAGACATTAGTAGTGACCTCAGCAACAAATTGTGGGAGGTGGAGATTATTTGCTCTTGTCAGCAAAGGCTGTAAGTCGCACCCTGAGCGAAGTGTCCTCTTTCGACTCCCGTAGGAGAGTCCTTTATACACCGTACATGCTTTTTCAATAAGGCCCGCCGCGTCCGCTTTTGTGCTCTCTGTAACAAATCCCTGTGACCATTACAAAAGTAATGCCTCCATTACTGGGTCATAAAGCTGCCAGTCAGCCGCCTGTAGCTCATACTCCATATAGAACATTCTAGAACTCCTCCTACGACCAAGTACTCAGACAATTAAAATCACTTCTCTGCTTTTTGGTGGAAACGTGGCTCGCCGACCCTCGTGAGAACATCAGCGAAGGGTCAGTTCACGTCCACTGTTCGTGATCTCCGCGCATTCCTTACTAAAAGGAAGCCCCCTTCTCTTGTGAGACAGTGTTTCTCTCTAATCCCAAATTCCAGAATTTGACTGAAACTGGAATTTTCATAGCTATCATCTAATCACTGAACAGTAAGTAATTGTTTATCAAGAAACTGACAAAGAACTAAATATACTCTATGATAATATATATCCAGTGGGGAGGGAAATCGGTAGATGTGATGTACATACACAGAGAGACAAATGATTACAATTTCAAAAAATTTTGTGATTTATTAATCTACACCTACATGGCTACTGGTCCGATCCAGGTATCTGAGTGGTCAGCGCGACAGAATATCAATTCTAAGGGCCCGGTTCGATTCCCGGCTGGGTCGCAGATTTTCTTCACTCAGGGACTGCGTGATGTGTTGTCCTCGTCATCATCATTTCATCCCCATCGAAAGACTTGCACCCGGCGAACGGTCTACCCGGCGGGAGGCACTAGTCACACGACATTTGCATTTTTACATGGCTATACTGCAAATCGCAGTTAGGTACTTGACAGATGGGTCATAGAACCACCAACACAATAATTCTCCAGTATTCCACGTTTGAACAGCACACGGAAAAAAACGACCGCCTATATCTTTCCGTGAGAGCTCAGATTTTCCTTATTTTATTGTGATGATCGTTTTTCAATATGTAGGTCGGTGTCAACAGAATATTTCCGCATTCGACGAGAAATTTCGTGACAGGATACTGCTCCAACGAGAAACGCCTTTGTTTTAATGATGCTACTCCAAATCCTGTATCATGCCCATGACGCTCTTTCCTCTACTTCTAGATAATACAAAGCGTGCTGCCTCTGAACTTTCTCGATGCAATCCATTAATCCTATCCAGTAAGGACCCCACACCGTACTCCAAAAGAGGACTGACTGATTTATCGTGTAACCGATGTTTAACGGTGCCTTATTTGGTGTCATCTGCCAATTTTCTCAAGAAACGCATATCTATTCCAAATCTTTTGAAAAATTGTTTTGATCTTGATGACTGTACTAGACGATAAATGACAGCATCATCTGCAAACAACCTAAGGCGGCTGCTCTGAAAATCTAAAAATACTCAGTCAATTTGAAATCTTTTGTCGATAGCACTCAACACTTCGTGCGAATGAAAAGATAACTATGTTTTACAAGAACGATGTTTTCTAATTCTGTGTTGACTGTGTGTCAAAACACTGTTCTCTACGACGTAATTCATAATGTTCCAAAATCCTGCTTTGTAACGACGTTAATAGTATGGCCTGTAATTTATTGGATTACTCCTATTGCCTTTGTTGAATATTGATCTGACCTGTACAGCTTTCCAGTATTTGAGTGCGGATCTTTCGTCGAGCGAGCGGTTGTATATGATTGTTAAGTTTGGAGCTATTGCATCAGTACACTTTGAAAGGAACTTAGTTCGTACACCGTATGGACCGCTAGACATACGTTTATTAAATGATTTAAGACGCTTCACAGCTCCGAGGATACCTACTTCTGAGGGACTCATGTTGACAGCTGTCCTTGATTCGTATTCTGGAACATTACATTTTCTTCTCTGGTGAAGGAATTTCGGAAGGCTGTGTATAGTAGCTCTGCTTTAGCAGCGCTGTCATCGATAATAATTCCATTGCTATCGCGCAGGGACGACATTGATGGTGTCTTGCGGCTAGCATACTTTACGTAAAATCTAAATCTCTTTGGTTTTTCTGCCAGGGTTCGAGACAAGGCTTCGTTGGGGAGACTATTACAGGTATCTCGTATTGAAGTCCGCGCTACATTTCGAGCTTCTGTAAAAGAGCGCCAATCTTAGCGATATTGCGTTCGTTTGAAGTTGGCATGATTTTTTCGTGTTCTGAGCAGTTTTCTGTACTATGGGAAAACAACTTTGTTGGTTTATTTGGTATAAATCTCTCAATTGCTGTCGATACTGTTTCCTCGAATTCATGCCACATCTGGTCAACAATTACATAATTTGGAAGGAGTGGCAACTGTCTCTCAGTACGGCGTCAAGAGAATTTTTATCTCCTTTCTTTAGTAGACATACTTCTCGTTTATTTTTGGTGGATTTGGGAATTACGGTATTCAGTCTCACAAAGACAACCCTTTGTTCACTAATTTCTGTATCCGTTTTGATGCTCGTTACTAGCTCAGGGTTATTTGTTGCTAAGAGGTGAACTGTTTTTCACAGCTATTTACAATTCGAGTGAGCTCATGAACTAACTGCTCGAAATAATTTTCAGAAATGCGTTTAGCAAAATTTCGGATGATGTTTTATGCGAAGCTCCAGATATGTATTTTCATCAGCATATCGAGAATAAATGGATGTCACTACCAATTATAATTATATATGTAGGGCACGCGTTTCAAATTAGACTCAAGTTTTCTTTGAACCTTTCAGCAGCTGTATCACTTGAATTGGGAGGTCGGTGAAAGAATCCAGTTATTATTTTATTTCGGTTGGCAAGGATGATCTATACCCACAGGAACTATCTACTTCAACTTTCCTAAAAGATAAAGAACTTCTAACAGGAACAAACACGGCAGTGCCAACTATCTTTAGCCTATCCTTTCTGAATACCGTTAGGTCCTTCGCAAAAATTTCTGCTTCACTTATCTCCGACTTAAGCCAGCTTTCGGTGCCTATAGCGATTTGTGCATCAGTGCTTTGTATTAGCGCTTGGAGCTCCGGGGGCTCCGGTGCTTCCCCAACACATAACAATTTACAAGTGACATACATATGATTCCTAGATCTACGTTCTTCCTGTTTTCGACCTGCACCCTTTGTGACCGAAGTTCTTTTCGTGCTTCCGCGAGACCCTCTAACCTAAAAAACCGCCCAGTCCCCGCTACCCGTGTAGCCACTTCCTGCTTGTAATTGACTCCTGACCTGTCCACCACCATATAGTGCAAGTCGAGGAATCTGTAGCCTACACTATAGCAGAACAGTCTGAGCCTCTGATTCAGACCCTCCACTCGGCTCTCTACCGGAGATCCAAAATCGGTCCTGTCGTTTTTGTTGCAAATGGTGAGATCCGCTTTCATCTCACAAGCAAGACTAACAGCCTTCACCACTTGAAATAGCCGCTCGAAACCAGAAAGAACCGCTTTCGATCCAAAGTGAGACACATTTTTGGTACCGACATGACGCACCACCTGCAATTGGCTGCACACTGCTCTCTTCATAGAATATGGAAGGACCCATTCTACCTCAGTATGCACACTGTGTGCACAGTTAATCACGTCCTCTCCTTGACAGCCATGTCCCTGTGGGACTCCATAACGAGACTGAAATCGGAGCTCCCAACTATCGATAATTCCACACTCTGTGAATGGCTGGATCTCGCAAGTTGAAAGATTTCTTCTGAAACTGGACAAGCGACTGCATCTGGCTGAGAGACAGTGTCATCCATTGTCAGACCCCAAGGCAACCTCCCTGTCGACAGCAGGTGAGAGGGGTAAACCTCAAAGCAGGCAGTAACTGTGCCGACCACTGGTGCAGACCGATTGGCGTATTCGTGGGTCGTGTTGGACGTCTGTTGGATCCCCATGGCCGCGCGACAAAAATGATTCCCATCTGCTGCAGCCTCAAGCGGAGTAACTAAAGCCAACACAGCCTGGAGCTGAGAGCTAAGTGTCACCAACTCTGCTTACATCTGCACACAGCAATCACAGTCCCTATCCATAATGAAGACCGTGGAAAAAAGCACTACACAGACAAACAAATGACTATCAATATGTACTGTAGAACTCTACTGTAGACAATGACGAAAATGCAAGAACTGTGTCAAAAAACCTAGATTAACAAGCAAATATTCAAAAACTAAACTATAAAAGCACACAGATGAGACCAAATAAATCTCACCTGGTCAGGAACTTATTAAATGTCACAAAATTAGTTTACTTTTTACTAGTTTAGTTTTAGCGGTGCCAGCCATATGGCCCGACATCAAGAAGTGTTAGTCTCTAGCGCCATTTCATTTTATAGTAGGACCCATTTGGTTATCATCAGCGGTACCCTTACAGCACAATGTTACGTTGACGATATTCTGCGCCCTGTTGTGTTGTCCTACATTGCAAGCAATCCTGCTCTTACATTTCAGCGAGATAGTCGCCCCCCCTCCAATTTCCCTCCCCCTCCCCCCCTCCCCCCTCCTCAGCACACACAAACAAAACGATAGAATTGATCCACAATCCCACAACCGTTCACAAGGCAAGACAATAGTGCGTCAATTTCACAAAGAGCAGTCAGATGCTAGGTTCTCAGTGCACAACTTTTAAATAGACGGCAACTGACTCTTATTTCAGGAGAGAGTGATGACCTTTAGTCAAAGCACTACAGACTGAAAAGTAACATACTTCACTACAATCAACTTCCATTCAGTCAAGATTGAACGACCTGTGAGTTTCCATTTCGCGGAACAATACTGCAGCAAGCCTGGCCGCTGAATAAACGTGAGCAAACTGTCCAGAAATGTAGCAAGCAGCTCCGGAAGTCTAACCAATTCTCCTTTGCTTGACCACGACAAGAAACTGAAATAACCTCACCGTGTTTCTTCATGATTATCGCATTTTCAGATTAGATCTGTTAAACACCGGGCAAAGCCTTTCTTCCTGCCAGACCAGAATGATCCCCAGTCACCACAGATAACCGTAAAGCACAACGAACAGAAACAGAATGGTGAAAAACCGTTCAAACCAAGGGGAACATCGTTGCTTCCAAACTGTGAAGGCTTCCCATTGGCCAATAGACAAACTGACGTTGCAAAGATGGGAAGGTGTCTCATGTTGCTCATAGGGCTTATTTCGGCAGTCGAAAGTGAGTATAGGGGAGACACCCAAAGTCTTGTAAAGGTAACTGTTACAATCTACTAAAAGCAGAAAACAGAACATGCCGCATGGACAGGCAGTTTCAAGTTCTTTTGCTGCATAAAAATGAAACTGTCAAATGAAGACGCTATTTTCAACTTCTTTTGCTAAACTGAAATATAACTGACTGATGACCTCAGAAGTTAAGTCGCATAGTGCTCAGAGCCTGAAAAATAACTTGACATAGAATGGCTACATGAAGGGGTAAATACCAGTTCGTCGTTAATTGCCATTTTAACGAAGACCATTACATAACGGCCTAGCATCTTGAATATTGACATTCCCACACCAAAAGAAAGGCTAGTGGAAATGTCATATAATTATGGCATGTGGGTAGTTAATATTTTTCGTGTGACGTAATGTAGAAATTCTTTAATCTTGCTAGGGAACACGGATTTATGTCGAAGGTAGGTAGCAAATAAACGTACGATAGAATAAAAGTTCCTCTATTTAACTTGTGTCAACTGTTTGCCAACTACTTTTACCGCGAAGTACAATATCCGATATAACATTCAAAAATATTGGCAGCAGGAAAATGTTAAACAAACGTATTTGTTTATTTTGGACTTCGTGGCCACGAAAATATATCTCTGTTTGCTGAACACTTTCACACGTAGCGCCAGCGCGGAAGCAACAGCTGAAACACCGGAATTCCATTACTGATGCAATTTCGTCCACACGAGAGTGTTTAAATATTTTATTTTGACTTGCTCTTTACCTTCCTGCTCTGAAAAATCCCACATTTAGCGTCACCCAACCGTGCGACCGGATCATAGGATACTATTTTATAAAGGTGTCTGCCTAATTAACTTTCAATTTCCCTTATCCAGCTATTTCCACCCATACATTAATTTGCGACGATGTATATTTTTTAGTAGAGAGAAAAACGCGTCAACGGATTGGTACTTTCTAAAGCTAGAACTTTTGCTCTGAGGGTCAAGTAGTAATTCATTTCATATGCTATATACGAAAAAATGAAAGAATAATTCAATAACAGCAGGTTTGTGCCATAACTTCTCATCGTTTGCTTCTTCAACTTCTGGAAGGAAAGTAAGGGAGAAATGCGTTTTGAAGCAGGGAAAATATTTCGAGGATAACATAATGTTTGATGTTATGTTTCGATGGTTTGCATGTTGACCTCGGCCATATTTCCATCGTATGAACAGATATTTCTTCTTCCGATTCTTATACCATTATTTATTTGAGCAAATTGTTTTAGTTTTCAGTTTTCTTTACACTTTGTTTCATTTCTGTTTGTAGTTTCTTCTGAAAATATTAAACCTTTTTAAAAATAAAACTGGAAGACTTCAGTCACTGTACTTGTGTACCTGGTAGATCATTATAGATGTTCATCATGCATCTATCTACCACTCACAGTGGGTTACGTGTTTTTTTATAGTTCTCAACTTCACAGTTCCTCTCGTTAAATTGTCATTAATCAGCTTTCGAAACTGACTGTGTCCCAAAAGATACTCTACTTTGAAAGTAATAAGCGAGTACATTGTTACGTAATAATGTTGTTTTAGAGAGATGACAAGTGTGAAGAGGGAAGTGGCAAAATTTGTGATATGTCGCGAGATGGAATGTATTTACGTCAAGACTGGCTGCCAAAGTTGTCTACCATTAATCAAATTAAGTATGTGCGTCATGTGCCAGTCAACAATTCTCAGTGTGGTGTAAGTGAAGAATAAAATGCACTACTATCACTGAAATGTATTGTACATTAAATATTTTTGAAAATTGTTTTCGTGTTATGAATTTAGTGTACCATCAGCCAGGTAATTGTGAAGTGCCTCGTTCCGTTAGAAAGGCTGTAAATTCAATCTTTCAAATAATAAGTACTTGACTAAAAGTTAATAATATTCAATTGTGCCGCCTCGGCGTTGATGGTGAACTGGAGCGATGTAAAATTATGGTGATTCTCGTGTACGACTGTGATGGTGTTATCCTAACGCATTACGTTCCTCCACAGCAGACCGTCATTGCACAGTATTACTGTTCGTTTTTGTAGCATCATCTGCGATCAGCTTTGCGGAAGAAGCGGCGACCCTTTCTGCGCAACCCACCGTTAATTTTGCACGACAACGCGCGGGTGCATACAGCGCAAGCTGTGGCTGCTCTGTACGGTCGATGGGACTAGGAAGTACTCTGACATCCACCATACTTCCGGGACTTTAGTCCTTGTGACTTTCACTTGATTCCGAGGATGAAGGAACCACTTCGTGGCACTCGCTTCAAAACTGTTCCAGAGATTCTACAGGCAGTAGACCGCTCCACTCGCACCATCAACAGAACAGGCTCTGCTAACGGTATACTACGCCTTCCACATCGCTGGCAACGGGTTCTACACAACGCTGGTGACTTCTTTGAAGGACACTAATAGGTTCAGACATGTAACTCTTCTGTATTTGTTGTGAAGAAATAGCTGCCACTATTTAAGTTCCGATCCTCGTATATATAGGGCGTAGCACTTGTCATTTTGAGGACTTTCACTGTAGAATGTTAGTGTTAATAAATGTTTTTTGTTTACGTGTTGTGCGGTTGTTCACACAAGTTGGTTTTGTGCCATGATCACTTCTGATGACGTTTGAATGCGGACTCTTTCTTTCTTACTATTGGTTTTGGTGAACTGTACAGGCTTGTGGTTTCGGTTATTTTCGTAGACTAGGATTCTATGTGGTTTAAACTTTATTTTTACTTATAGGCATATCGAAATCTTGTCCTCATGACTGTTTTGCTTGTTTATTTCTGGCACGTAAGTGTAGTTATCGTTTAGTTTGGCTTGGCACTGTTATGATACTGTGCGATTATGCATATTGAACATAAGAGTAACATCACTGATTGTTTATTACAAACAAGTTGGTTCTGAATGCTTTATATGTAGCTAACATTTCCACTGACTACATATTGACATGTAACTTCACATAGTAATTTTTTAAAAGATTTCTTTAAACTTCAGCTGACATTCTTTTTATGTCATGTATGATTGTACAGTTTCGGCCTTAGGCCATTTTCAAGTATTTTATGGATGATTTTTTTTGTAGTAAATTATGTCATGTACGTCGTTGTTCCTATGACACCATGTTATACTCATAAAATAAATCTCGGATTTATTTTAAGCAGGGACCTACAGACGGTGTAACTGAGCTCCGAAACTGGTTGTATAAATAAATTAAAAGTAAAGGAGACGGCTGCAGGTGTTATCATTTTCATTTCAATTTATATATCCTACGAGTGTCATCCCAGATACCAAATGCGAAAAATTCCGTTATGCTGATGACATGGCAATTGAGACAGAGCCAAAGGTGTATAAGCAACGCGAAAGAATACTGAAGAATGCTCTAGATACCATAAACAAATATGACAAGGGGCGGAAGCATTGTCCGTAGTCTCAGTAAACTGAAGTGTGCTGTTTCCATATGAGCAACCAAGCAACAAGTACAGAATTAAAGGTATTGTTTTGTGGTAGAAAGGTAAACCCAATCATTTCCCAAAACCTTTGTGTATACCTAGATCACTCCTTTGGTGGAAAAACACCTCGAATACACATAACAAAAACTGATAACCAGTAGCAGCTTGATTAAAAAAAATCGCTGAAGAAGCTGGGGAGCACACGTAAATAGACCATGCACAGCGTCACAGGCCTGTTGTTGCTGATTATTTCTCTCTTGTATGGAGTGTAAGCTGCCATGTTAAAAAGATAGACGTACACCTTAACCGCACAATGAGGCTAATACCTGGAACATTCAAATCCTCTACCATCGTTAACTGTTCTCTCGAATATTACCTTTCCTCACTTTAGTAACAAAATGACTCGAAAGTGAAACAAGATAAGCCATCTCTTCGTCTCCAAAGATTCGCCAATTAATAACACACTTATCTACTTATCTCGTAATAGGCACAAATCCAGGAAACATATCTGGGATCACATTCAAACTACCTACGCTGTGAAACAACAATGGAGATCAGAATGGCCATTCTTTCATAACGACAACTATTCTGCTGCACAGATCCAATCAACCTACTTCTGCATTTGCCTCGAAAAATGTGGAGTCGCCTGAAGAGAATCATAATAAGGCTTACCGGAACGAGAGCTATGCTCCTTAAGAGGAAAGCGGCTGAAAGTCCTCAATGAAACTGTGGCGCTCAGGAACAAACAGTGTAGCACGTAGAAATGGAGGTTTTTTATTAAATAGAAAGAACGAAAAAAGAAGTTGTTCCTCAGAGCCGTGGCGGTCGAAGTGGTATGTATTGGCCGCCGTGCCATCCTCTACGTTGCTGCGTCATGCACATGCGATATGGAGGGGCATCTGAAGAGTGCACCTCTCTCCCGGCGGTGTTGGAGATTTCCGAAACCGCTTAGCCGCCACTGCTCGGCCAAACAGCTCTTCAGTTGGTCTTACGAGCGTGAGTGCACCCCGTACGAGTCCTCCTACCAAAGAAAAATTCCTGATATTGCCAGACATCGAACCCACGTCCTCCGCAGGGCAGCCATCTATGCTGACCACTCAGCCACGGATGTGGACAGTAATGCACTGACCACACAGGGAATTTCAGGAGCAGCAACAACTGATGCAAATGAATGGCTGGATTCACTGGACATCGCACTGTAGCAGACGCGAATGTAAAAATGAAACGCTTTATACAAACTAGATTTTAATTAATGTTGGTTGATTTAGGGAAGGGGACCAAACAGCAAGGTCATCGGTCCAATCAGATTACCGAAGAATGCTCAAGGAAGTCGGCCGTGCCCTTTTAAAAGCAACGATCCCAGCATTTACCTGAAGCGATTTAAGGAAATCACGGAAAATGTAACTCACGATGGTCAGACGCGGATTTTGAACTGTCATCCTCCCGAATTTAAATCCTGTGAGCTAACCACCGCGCCACCTCTCTCGGTTTTAATAAATGTTTTAATAATGTAGTCACCATTAAACATTCATGATCTTTAATTTAATTAATAATGCTCTTAATACATAAATGTTTTATAATAGAATGTATGAAATTGATTTCTTCTGTGGACGCCACATGATAACCAAACAAATAACCTCCGCTAGTAGCCGATATCACATATGGTTCAGTAACGCATAAAGTAAGTTGTAGCAGCTGATACGCTACCTCTTCAGTATGTGTGAAATACAGAAGCAGCATTTGCAGCACGGAAATTGTAAGTCCGATTTTCCGTACTGACAATAATTTGCACTTGAGAAACATTTAGTTTCTACGCAGCAGAAGATGGAACGGTTTGCAGAAAATGTGCAAGCCAAACTCTTATCTGGCTGGCTGTACGGACTACACTAAAAGTAGCGAAAATTAACTCCAAGTGGTCTGTTAAAGGCATGACCATATTTCATGTCGGACAGGCAGCTATTGACGTCACCTCATTCCATTGATCTCTAACGGTAGAGGCGCAAATTTGACCATTTAAAGATTTAGCTGACGTAGCAAATAAGCGGCATTAGTGGTTTGCCAGACAGTAGTAATTTTAAATTTTACAGCTCCTTCCATATTCCGCTATAACTCTGACAGAGAAATGTGTGTTTGAAATAAGTCTGGCACTTATATTCATCACTATCTCCATCTGCATGCGTACTCAGCAAGCAACGTGAAATAGCGAAAAATGAGTGTAGGCTCAATACAGCTTTGGCTGTAGGCTTCCGGATTCGTCCCTAGTGGTTGTCAAGGAAGGAAACATCCAACCACGACGAGCAAGGGCATAAATGGTTATCAGGAAACCACCGAGGTGGCACAAGAACAATGATATTTTGGATTCCCCCTTTCTGTCAATATTGAACCCAGTGAAAAACGGGTCATCAAAAGCCAACTTGACGACTTTCACCTGCCGACTCAATTTTTCCGGAAGAGGAAAGGAAAACAACATTTTATCAGAGAACATGGCGCTGTTTTCCGCCAGTGCTCAGTCTTTAAGGGGCACCAGCAGAACCCTGAAGATGATCCCTACAGAGAGACAGAAAAGTCGAGCAGTGAAGCAATTTGAAGAGGAATGTGATCTAGCCTAATATTTCATCACCACTAGCAAGGAGCACGAAATTCGGCAGATTTACATTAGTTATCTGACTAAAAGCATTCGGAGGATTATTAGTGGACATTAATGCGGGTTGTGACCACCCTTCGCTTCTATGACGGCTTGAACTCTGCTGGGAGGTATTTGAATGTCTATGGAGGAGTGATAGCCTTTTTTCCCTCAACAGTTGAAGCCAGAGGTGGTAGTAATGTTGGACGCTGGCGTCTCGAGCGAAGCAGACGCACTATCTCACCAGAAAACTGTGTCATTGGCTTCAGGTCATAAATCTGGGCAGACCAGTCCATTATAGGAATGATTTTGTCCACAATCTCTCGCCCCACAGATGCTGCTTTGTGACAGGTTGCATTGTCATATCCTTCCACATTTGGATTTTTCTTATGGGCAGTAGAATTGTGATGTCCTAGCTATAAAAAAATCCCCATATTGTAAAACCACTTCCTCCGTACTTCGCTGTTGACACTACACATGATGGCAAGTAACATTTTCCAATCCATTCCATTGGAGTGTCAGAAAGTATAGCGTGATTCATCACTCCAAATGACTTGTTCCCAGTCATCCACTGAACACTCTTTACACCACATGAAACGTCGCTTGACACCGACTGCAGATATGTGTGGCGTTGAGGAGATGCTCGACCATTGTACTTCACTCCCTGCACACAGTCAGTGTGGTAGCTGTACTCCTGGTAGTACTTTGAAACTTACGAGTGTTTCTTTCCGCTGATTTCATACGACTTTTCTATAACTACCCAGCAGAGCTCCCGACAGTTCCTGTTCGACAGTACATTAGGTCTGCCTGGTTTCCATTTACCTGTGATTGGTCCTTGGCATTTCCACTTCGCTATCACGTCACCAGCAGTCGACTTGAGCAGTTTTAGAAGGGACGAAATGTTCGTGATGGATCTGTTATTTGGGTAACAACACGTGACGTTTGAAGTCACTGAGGTCTCTTGATCTTCTCATTCTGATGTTACTGTTTCTCTGCTCACAACACTATGCTCACTGCTTCCTCTTATACGGGAGGGTCCACTCCTCGTTACACACAGGCCTAGTGGCCAGTTCCGCATTAACAGTCACAAAAGCTTGCCAGGCTGTTGGAAAAAACGTGCTGAGAAACAATTGTTAAGAAAAAATTCGATATGTCTGCCGTTTCCGAGTTAATTAGCACTGAAGTTAGCCAATCAGGCGTTGCGCTTACAAATTCAAGCAGGCTGTCACAGAAACTGTCGGCAAATGTGCTCTCCGTTTGGTTTCCTAAATCCGAACGAGAGAGCGATTCTGAAATTGAAAACGGGACGGTAGCCAGTGGCTGAACAGTCTAGTACGATATGAGCTACGCAACATGAACACTAATTGCACCGGCCGGTGTGGCCGTGCGGTTCTAGGCGCTTGAGTCTGGAGCCGCGTTACCACAACTGTCGCAGGTTCGAATCCTGCCTCGGGCATGGATGTGCGTGATGTCCTTAGGTTAGTTAGGTTTAAGTAGTTCTAAGTTCTAAGGGACTGATGACCACAGATGTTAAGTCCCATAGTGCTCAGAGAACCAACACTAATTGCTTATGGCGGGCTAGTTGAATGCGCACGCACAACAGCCAGGGTGGCTAACTTCAATGCTATTTAACTCGGAACGGCGCGACCTATCGATATTTTTCCTGAACAACTATCTCCCAGCACTACTTTCTCTACAACTCCCTTAAAAGCTTTTCAGACTATTTCTGACCAACTTGTACAAGACGGCATTTTGTATGCATCTTAATTTAAATTACAAAAATAAACGTGGAAAGTCATCTTACAATGAAGTTGTGATTATGAAACCGGTATCACAGTTATTCTTCAATGGACTACGTTATTAAAATGTGTGGTTGCTACTTTTTAAGAATTAAAAACGTCAAACTCACACCCACTGGTAGCCTAGCGCATGTAAATAAAGTAGAGGGAGCACAATACTGGTGATTTCCTTCCTTACGAGGCCAGACGGCTCAGCGCGGTGACCGTAGAATGTCCTACCGACCCCTTCCCTCAGCCGCGGTCGCGGCCTGGGCCGTGCTTTATTTATGGCCACAGTGGTTGTGCGCTGCTGACTGCGGCGCGCTCCGCTGACACGAGGCATCTGGCGCGTGGCACGGCCCACACCGCCCCCTCCACCAGCTGACAGTTATTTACCGAGGCGTCTGCCTTCCATCTGCCGCGACCTCACACACCGAGGAACCACATGCACAGGTCACGGCAGCCGACGTTCAGCTGTCTTTTCTCCAAGAAACGTTGTAACAGATAGAGCGCTCCACATTACTTTACTCTTTCACTTATACCTTTACCGTTTTTCTCAGATTCTCTAGTCTGCGCAGGTTGTACATAGGGTGACCAATTCTCCCGCATTTCAAGGGATCTCCTGTGTTATAGCAGTTTCTTTTTAATTATCCCGTCTCCCTCAGCGATCTCCTGATTCTCCCATATATTTCGTGTGATCAGTGTATAAGTATTAGCCCCCAGCTATGTGCTGTCCGTAGTTCGGATCCCCTGAGCGAACCATCTCGAAACGTTTTCGCATAATAATCGACATTGTTGTCGACATATACACTACTGGCCATTAAAATTGCTACACCAAGAAGAAATGCAGATGATAAACAGGTATTCATTGGACAAATATGTTATACTAGAACTGACATGTGATTACATTTTCACGCTATGTGGGTGCATAAATCCTGAGAAATCGCTACCACCTCTGGCCGTAATAACGGCCTCGATACGCCTAGGCACTGAGTCCAACAGAGCTTGGGTGGCGTGTATAGGTAAAGCTGCCCATTCAGCTTCAACACGATACCACAGTTCATCAGGAGTAGTGACTGGCGTATTGTGACGAGCCAGTTGCTCGGCCACCATTGACCAGACGCTTTCAGTTGGTGAGAGATCTGGAGAATGTGCTGGCCAGGGCAGCAGAGGAACATGTTCTGTATCCAGAAAGGCCCGTACAGGACCTGCAACATGCGGTCGTGCATTATCCTGCTGAAATGTAGGGTTTCGAAGGGTTCGAATGAAGGGTAGACCCATCTGAAATGTAAAGTCCACTGTTCAAAATGCTGTCAGTGCGAACAAGAGGTGATCGAGACGTGTAACCAATGGCACCCCATAACATCACGAATAAAGCTTCCAACGCGCGTTCACCGAGACATCGCAAACGCTGATGCGACCATCATGATGATGTAAACAGAAGCTGGATTCATGCGAAAAAATGACGTTTTGCCATTCGTGCACCCAGGTTCGTCGCTGAGTACACCATCGCAGGCGCTCCTGTCTGTGATGCAGCGTCAAGGGTAAACGAAGCCACGGTCTCCCAGCTGGTAGTCCATGCAACGTCGTCGAACTGTTCGTGCAGATGGTTGTTGTCTTGGAAACGTCCCCATCTGTTGACTCAGGGATCGAGACGTGGCTGGATGATCCGTTACAGCCATGCGGATAAGATGCCTGTCGTCTCGACTGCTAGTGATACGAGGCTGTTGGGACCGAGCACGGCGTTCCGTATTACCCTCCTGAACGCACCGATTCCATATTCTGCGCCGTTTAGGGTGCCAAGTGGTTAAAGGCGCTACAGTCTGGATCCGCGCGACCGCTACGGTCGCAGGTTCGAATCCTACCTCGGGCATGGATGTGTGTGATGTCCTTAGGTTAGTTAGGTACACATATTTCCTCCTTACACGATGCATCACAACAACGTTTCACCAGGCAACGCCGGTCAATTGCTGTTTGTGTATGAGAAATTGGTTGGAAACTTTCCTCATGTCAGCACGTTGTAGGTGTCGCCACCGGCGCCAGCTTTGTGTGAATGCTCTGAAAATCTAATCATTTCCATATCACAGCATCTTCTTTCTGTCGGTTAAATTTCGCGTCTGTAGCACGTCATCTTCGTGGTGTAGCAATTTTAATGGCCAGTAGTGTAGTATTTTTTCTGTTCGTCCGTCTATTGAAAGAAGACGGCTTGGCTTCAGGCAACGTGAGGGGCGGAGACGGAATTACATAGCCTTCACGTCTAAAGGTCCTATTTATTTATTTATTTATTTATTTATTTATTTGTTAAGGGATCGTGAGACAGGGAAGTTTACTTGCTTCTCGGTCAGTACTGCTAATCCATGGATGCGCTCGCATCGTGCCGGTCACGGTTGAAATAAAGCTCTGAAGTAATAAGGACTCTCGATAGTGGATTATAGAGACGTTCGTGTTTAAACACACTCGTTGCAGCATTTCTTTCTCAGTTGACTGACACAAACGTATCGTGTGCTACGTAAGCGTGATTTTACATCGTTCATGGGGGTAATGCCGACTGAAGCCACCATTCTTGTACAGAAATTTACAAGCGGAACGAAAGAGAAGTGAAGGCGTCTTCAAATTTAAGCAGATATTTTGATAATGGCATCAAGCCATTAAAAACGTTGCTGGTGAGCTATCAATAGTTCTTCGTACTGTCAAACATAATATCAGCTGCAGAAGTATGGATTGTGGAAATAAGTTATCGAAGATTTTTCTCCATGCCCAGATTGGTTAAGATGATGGCATGTGGTCGACCTTAGGCAGTAGCGCTTGTGAAAGAAGTGTTGTCTCCAAGAAATGTTCATAACTTCTCTGACCCAGCTAAATCAATAAACATTTTCTCTATTGGAGTTGACGCTTCTGGAGTTTACTGAAGAGGCTAATGAGACAGAAAAAGCAGTACCCAGTAATTTAGATGTAAGAAACTTAGCTGATGGCCGTGCAGAAAATGTAAATGTAGATTATGGACAACACAATTCTGTGTTTAAATTGCTTCAAGAATACAAGCATCTGGCGGAACGAAATGCGCGAATCACGTACTATATAATGGAACAAAACGTGCATGTGCTGCATTATGCATAGGTACTAAAACGCTTCTCTAGAAAATATATTGAAATTTCTCTGTGTTATCCATTCCAAGAAAAATCTGTCTAATTGTTCGGCTCAAATTCATTGCTACGAAATCTCCCTTAAACCTTCCTTCAGACCATTGTCAGATATTGGTCATCTCCCTTAAAACCATGATCAAACAATTGTCGTCCTAGTTGCACAGTGTATAATAAAAGGATACTGACAAACTGCTAAGTGTTGTTGACAAAGCAAGAACGGAACACAAGTTCGGAAATGTCATCCAACGACACAGCAATATGTCAAAGTTAAAAGGCCATCGCCTGCTGCGAGATAACTGCTTAAGCTGCAAATGGTTTGCAGCAGAACTCGTGAGTATATTCTGAGTTCGAATATAACAAATTTCCTTGCGCCATAATACTTAATATCCTCAAATCAACACGTATTCCGAAAGCGTAACTCGTAGAAAACTCGGTTTTCCATGTTTTCGCACGATATTCTGCGAACCGTGGATGAAGGACGACAGAGTTCACCAATGCGTTTGACACAGTGCCACAATGCAGACTGTGTATACGAAATGGGTTCCCAGACCTGTTTGCGGCTGGAAGACTTTTCAAGTAATAGAAAGCACTGCACTAGCCTCGAAGGTGGGCCCTCATCCGAGACAAAGTTCAGGCCAGGAGTGCGGAGATAAGTATGGTAGGACCACTGTTGTTGTCTGTACACAGGTATTTCACAATCCATGTTACACACTTTTAGTGGTTGTAAAGGGGAATTAGTAGATCAAGTTTTACATAGGAACCCGTGTCCGGAGACGTCATCCAACGACTCTACAGAGAATAAAAGTTATAGGCGCTGTAAATGTATGTATGTACACACTGATCCCGTGATGATGATACAAACTTCGAGGACCATGCAGCAGGATAAGTGTATAAGTTACAGGCAAGTGTCCCTACACCGGAAACGATTGAGTCGGAAGTTATAAGCGAAAACCGTGCTGATAAGTTTCACAGTGGATTACATGTACTGGTCCTGTTGTTGCTAACAGTTTAGGGTAGGCGCCTTTCAGAGGTGATATTATGGACCAAAACAAGGAAAAAATGTCCAGTGAACATTGGCTCTAAAATGCATAGCTTAAAAACCTATGAGAACTTGTTCAGTAGAGGACATTTGTTTCACAGTAGCGAAGACGAACTAGTGCTCACAAGCCCTCAGGTACTCATCTTAGAGCCGTTGTTTATTAGACATTTTTTTCATGTTTTGGTCCTTACTACCACCTCTCAAAGTTAGATACACTACAGTTTTAGCAACAACAATACCGATTGATGTATTCCACCATCAGAATAAAATGAAATGTCGTGTGGCGAGGGTACACCTGATCGCCTGCTGTAAGTGTTCTGAGGTGACGCCACTTCGGCGACTTTCCCGTAGATGAGGATGAAATGATGACGAGGACAGAAACACCAGGTCCCAGCGGAGAAAATCCCCAGCCGAGTTGTGGATCGAAACCGGGACCCCAGCATGACAACCCGGCGCGCTGTCGACTCAGCTACGGTGGCGGTCACCATCAGAATGTTGTTCTCTTGTAACTTTAGACTCGTTCATTTCAGGTACAGAGACCCTAACCTCAAATTGATACTTTTATTCTTGTCCATAATTCATGAAAATTTATAACATCGTCACAAATGGTACAAATGGCTCTGAGCACTATGGGACTTCTGAGGTCATCAGTCCCCTAGAACTTAGAACTACTTGAACCTAACTAAGCTAGGGACATCACACACATCCATGCCCGAGGCAGGATTCGAACCTGCGACCGTAGCGGTCTCGCGGTTCCAGACTGTAACGCCTAGAACTCCCACTACGACGCATGTATTTGTGTCATCAACCTCTGCCGCCAAAGGGTGACGTGGCTGGAGACTGGAAGCTATACGGTATCCATCTTACTTCATCCAAGTGCTGGTACCTCATCGAGACGTCATGGATAGCTTGTCGTCGAAGCTATGTTACAGATCAGTCTGCCTTATCACGCTGAGTGCTCTGCACAAGGAGAGCCCTCTGCAAGATCGTGATTGGTTACTGAAGGGGAGGGGGGGGGGGAAGGAGGGCAGGGGGGGGGGGGGGAGCGGGATGTTGCTTGCTAATGGCATTGGGTTCATATGTTTGCCACGGCTTGCTATTCGAGGTAAACCCTCCCGTGGTGCAGGTGTTCTTTAGGCTTGTATCTGATCCCTGACACAGCAACAGCCCTTTCGTTGGCTCTCAAATGGTTCTGTGGCGCCGTTGTCCTATTGCCCTATCACCCTGTTGATGGAGGCCCTTGCACCACGCACTCTCTCCGCTCCTACCCAGCTTTCGGAAATCTCGCCGCCTTTCTTGGACTTCTGCCATTTTTTCTTCGAATTACCAACACATATGACATTGATGAAGGCGATCTATGGCTTTCTTCAGGAGCACAGGTCACAGAATGTGATTATTCGAAGCATTCCCACATCGACTGCCGTGACATCTGGCGATTGGTGTGTCACCAGTGATGTTCTAGTAACGGACGAGCACCGCCTGGTGTGCGGATCGGTGACAGGCGTCTTTTTCTTTGTACGGCAGACGCTGCCCCTAGTTACCCGTACGACTCCTCATCACATACCTGCTCACCTGCTCCTCATTCCACACTCACGATACTTCCCATCCGAGATACAGACAATTTTTCTCCAATTTGTAGTGTCTTTCTTAACCCACCAAGGAGTTGGAGTATTGCTGCAATGAGGAGTTGATCCTCGCCTTTTGCACTCATTGAAACATTTATTCTCTGGTCATCGGAATGTTCTTCTCGAAAAACCTATGCGTCGATAGAGTCACCGAGCGTGGCGATTCTCTGCTCCCTCCTCCTCCCATCGTCGGTTTCCTGGTATTCTCGGAGGTATTAATTTTAAGAAAGGAAAATTCATAAATAAACAAATCACTGATGTTCCTTGCTCCTCTACCGTCCGTTCCCTGTGCTTTCCTCGTTTTGTATGGGACGAGAGGTAGGGGAGAGGACGCAAAATGGTGGATCAGCCTCAGGCTGCGACCCCTGCCCACTTTGCCCCCACCCTTCCCTTTAGGAGCCCGGAAGGCTCCTCTGGAGGAAAAATAAAACACAAAAACAAAGAAAATAAATATGGTTACCACATCTGCCTAGTAAACAGGTTCCAGTCCCTGGCCGAGGCACAAAAATTTTTCAACTTCCCCTACTGATTTAAATCAACGCCCACTCGCAGCCATTGTCTGTACTTCCTAAGCGTCTTTACTTCTGATATACACTCCTGGAAATTGAAATAAGAACACCGTGAATTCATTGTCCCAGGAAGGGGAAACTTTATTGACACATTCCTGGGGTCAGATACATCACATGATCACACTGACAGAACCACAGGCACATAGACACAGGCAACAGAGCATGCACAATGTCGGCACTAGTACAGTGTATATCCACCTTTCGCAGCAATGCAGGCTGCTATTCTCCCATGGAGACGATCGTAGAGATGCTGGATGTAGTCCTGTGGAACGGCTTGCCATGCCATTTCCACCTGGCGCCTCAGTTGGACCAGCGTTCGTGCTGGACGTGCAGACCGCGTGAGACGACGCTTCATCCAGTCCCAAACATGCTCAATGGGGGACAGATGCGGAGATCTTGCTGGCCAGGGTAGTTGACTTACACCTTCTAGAGCACGTTGGGTGGCACGGGATACATGCGGACGTGCATTGTCCTGTTGGAACAGCAAGTTCCCTTGCCGGTCTAGGAATGGTAGAACGATGGGTTCGATGACGGTTTGGATGTACCGTGCACTATTCAGTGTCCCCTCGACGATCACCAGAGGTGTACGGCCAGTGTAGGAGATCGTTCCCCACACCATGATGCCGGGTGTTGGCCCTGTGTGCCTCGGTCGTATGCAGTCCTGATTGTGGCGCTCACCTGCACGGCGCCAAACACGCATACGACCATCATTGGCACCAAGGCAGAAGCGACTTTCATCGCTGAAGACGACACGTCTCCATTCGTCCCTCCATTCACGCCTGTCGCGACACCACTGGAGGCGGGCTGCACGAGCGGAAGACGGCCTAACGGTGTGCGGGACCGTAGCCCAGCTTCATGGAGACGGTTGCGAATGGTCCTCGCCGATACCCCAGGAGCAACAGTGTCCCTAATTTGCTGGGAAGTGGCGGAGCGGTCCCCTACGGCACTGCGTAGAATCCTACGGTCTTGGTGTGCATCCGTGCGTCGCTGCGATCCGGTCCCAGGTCGACGGGCACGTGCACCTTCCGCCGACCACTGGCGACAACGTCGATGTACTGTGGAGACCTCACGCCCCACGTGTTGAACAATTCGGCGGTACGTCCACCCGGCCTCCCGCATGCCCACTATACGCCCTCGCTCAGTCCGTCAACTGCACATACGGGTCACGTCCACGCTGTCGCGGCATGCTACCAGTGTTAAAGACTGCGATGGAGCTCCGTATGCCACGGCAAACTGGCTGACACTGACGGCGGCGGTGCACAAATGCTGCGCAGCTAGCGCCATTCGACGGCCAACACCGCGGTTCCTGGCGTGTCCGCTGTGCCGTGCGTGTGATCATTGCTTGTACAGCCCTCTCGCAGTGTCCGGAGCAAGTATGGTGAGTCTGACACACCGGTGTCAATGTGTTCTTTTTTCCATTTCCAGGAGTGTATTTCAAATAACACACCAATCCCTGCATCGCTGCTGTGTTCTATGCCAGCATGAAAACAGTGGTGAGTTTGAACATTTGCTGCGACATACTCATCTCAATTAAATGGTAACAAGTCTGTCTACAAGAGCATACTCATTTTTCATTTACTTTGATCTTTTTAGGACATGATGTAAAATGATACGTTGGCATGTGATTGTTTCTTTCTAAACAAGTGCTGTATGGTAAGTCAGCTAAGTACGATTCACGTTGTAATGTTATGATCGTTGTGACTGTATTGGTTCACGTTTCGTGTTAGCGTCTGGGGTTCGGCAGTGCAAGCTGCCTGCCACACTTGCGGACTTAAAACACGATTACTTCTACCAGATATTCGACACCTTGTAGGTTAACAACAGCAAAGAACGACACTTACAATAGTAACTATTCGCGCTGCTTAGTGCAGAAGCAGGTGAAGTTTAATTACCAATAAGTTAACCCCCAAAAATTCATAAACAAAAGGAATGAAACAATTATCTTTCCTGGTTAATCAAAAAATTGTTGCAGATAATGACACCTGTTTTACACCGGAACTCCGCCACAGCGAATGCCCAATTCCGGCTTATAGAGACGATGATGATATTTAGAGAAAAAGGGTTGCTTCATCAAATGGCAGTAAGACAGAAAAGACGATTTTATTCGTTAGAGTGAAAATATAGTTTATTGATTCAAAATTAATAAGCATCGAACATCAAGGGACACTATAGTGACAATTCACAATGTTACTGATAATGCAATTACTGCGCACGGAATTGCAAACCGAAAGAAATTATCTAGTCATCGGATAAAATTCCTGTCTATACGGACTGCACTGAATAAAAGCTGAAGGTACTTGAATGCTCCGCTGGAGACTGGTGCTCAACAGGCCAATAACCTTTCAAAGTCTGAGCAGTTCGCAAATGCAGCAGTAGTGGGTAAGATCGATTCACGATCCAAGTACAAGAAATTGACTATGAAAAGGAAACTCAAATCGTGAAATAAACACGCAAATTGTGAGTTGCTCAGAAGAAAAGCAGGGAAAATGCTAAGCGGGGCATTTAGTCGAAAAGAACAGCGAAAGAAGCGCCAGGCTGGGTCGAAAACCTCGCCATATCTCCGCGACGAAGCGTCCCCCAAACGGCGAAAACCATGGCCTCGAACTCCACTCCGTCTGACTGCGTTCTCCTATATCCCTCAACGCTTTTCTAGGCTACCGGTGGAGGAGTGGAATCCCGAGTTTTACCACTGAGACAGCTGAAAATTTATCCACTTATTCAGAACTCCAGGGGAACTCAGCAGAATTTTCTCCGAAAGCACTTGTTGTCCGTAAACTGAGTAGAAGTTGGTACTGGACGGGTTTCCACCCCAATCGGTCTGTGTATAAGATAAAGCTCATTCCCACGCTGCGAACGGTAGCCTCTGCGTATACTTCCAGGAAAGGTCGAGGGCGTTTCTGGCTGCTCCCAGGGACGACTTGTACGAGTACTTGACACAGCTCTGAGAAAGCGTCTTGCAGTACCGTGGCCTGGGAGCGCCGATACCTCCAACAGCCTTCTAATTCGGCTCTAACGTCCTTCGAGAAATTCAGGGAAACGCCCCGAAAATCCATTTCTCAGCTACCGAGTGTCCTACCAGCTGGCGTTTCTTACCACGGAATTTAAAGAGCTCGATAAACTAGACTTCACAAGCCCAACCTCAGTCTAGAAACTTTGGGATAATATGATAACTATATTAAGACATGAGACTAACCAGTTGCATCCTGTGTGTGTCTTCTAGGTCTTTCTTTTCTCATGGTGACAGTTAGTTAGTGCAAATATTTTGTTTAGATATATATTTTCTTTTCATTTTGAGTAAAGGCGTCCTTATGTAAGGTTCCAATTACGTTCACGTAGCGCCGAAAACATGTAGTTGCAGCCTTTAGTTCAATTTCTCAAATTCCTTCGTTTGATGCCGTCTCTCTGCTCTACTCTTTAGGTCGAAATGTTTTTCTGCACCTTTTATAAAGGAGACTGCCTTCGGAACACCAGTGTGACCTTTCTCGAATAATGCTCGAATATTTGGGATCCCCACCAGATCAGATTAAAAGAAAACATCGGAGCAATTCGGAGGCGTGTTGCCAGATTTGTTACTAATCAGTTCGACCAGCACACGAGTATTAGTGAAATGGTCCGCGAACACAAATTGTGTTTTCCTGTAAGGAAGATGTTCTTTTCGCGAAACACTATTGATATAAATTAGGGATTCGGGATTTGCGATGGACTGCAGAGCGGTCTGATGGACTGCCATCAATGTACGTCTCGCCTAAGGACCATAAAGACAAGAGAAAGCAGGGCTCCTCTGGAAGCGTACTGAATACTACACTACATATGAATGTGAGACAAATACTACTTTTTAATATCATCATCAAATCTCTGTAAACAACGGGCGGAAGCTTCTAGCTGTCGCTCAGTTCTTCGACGATAGAAATCCACTTCTTGGCCACAGAGCCATACGGAAACAGCAGCGTTAACGTCCCCACCGTCAGAAAACATACGACTGCTGCGAACCATTTCCTCGATTCGCCAAACATTGTCACCTGTCGTCGACGTCGATAGCCTTCCTTCCCGATTAGCATCAACCTTGTCCGGGCGGTCTTGATCAAATTGTTGGCACCATTTCACTACGATTAGACGCGATATTGCATTTGGTCCATATACCGCCAGATTACCTAGCGAGGTGGCACAGCGATAACACACTGGACTCACATTCTGGAGGACGACGGTTCAAACCAGCGTCCGGACATCCTCATTTAAGTTTTCCGTGATTTCCTTAAATCGCTTCAGGCAAATGCCGGGATGGTTCCTTTGAACGGGGAAGGCCGACTTCCTTCCCCACCCTTCCCTAACCCGGTGGGACCGATGACCTCGCTGTTAACTCCCCTCCCCTGAACCAACCTACCAACTAACCAACCACCAGAATTTCCCGATAAATCTGAGTGAAATTTAGTTGTTTTCCCACAAGAATCGCACTGTCCCGCGTACTTCAGCTTTGGATTGCGTTTTTAGCTGCAGCGGGACTTACTCCTACACATCAGGTGCGCGTGTTAGTCGTATAACAGCAGAACTGTATCTACAGTAAACTAACAAGCATGTTGTCACTTCTGACAATGCTCTACTCCTGTTCGGCAATGGTCTTAGCGTGGGACGAGATGTGTAACTTGCTTTTTGAAACACCACCGTAAATGTAGAACGTAAGCGAAAATTCTCGCCTCGTGCCTGCAGATGACGTCAGACATTTTCTCGCCTGCCCCACACTGTAAAGACCCCAAAGCGCAGCGTCTCGAAGCAAAGTCTCATAAGCTGCGAAGGAGTGACCTGGACGGAGCTGCCCCTATAAATTCGACACTCGGTAGAGTCGTTGGATGACGTTACAGGACATGTATTCTTGTACTTACTTGGGCTGCATCCATATCTGTACTCCACATGCGAAACACTGGTATCTGGCGGAAAGTAGTTTCTGTACTACTGTCAGTACCCTCCATTTTCCAGGCGCGAACGGTGCACGGGAAGAACGAGCGTTGATAACCCTCCGTGTTAACTGTAATCTCTCTAACTTAGCTTCATACTATTTCCACGGAACGGCGTACCTTGAATTAACGTATTTGTTACCTCTTCTAGGAACGTCAGCTATCGTAAATTTACAACACACTATGGTAAATAATGCCTGTCATGTTGTGTCCACCACTGGAACTGGATGATCATCTCCGTACAGATTTCGCATTTAGTAAACATGTAAACACAGCTGCAATCAGGCGCACTGCACTTCTTAGGTTTCTTGTTTTTCAATCATTTTTTCTGTCTTTTATTTACAGATTTTCTAAAGTGGTCTTTCTGTGAATATAGCACATATACTACTCACGAATTGTAACTTTGCGTCTGACGAGTGACGGATGTGGGGAATGGGGAGATCGGATCGGATATACTGCGGGAGAAGTGATATGCGGGTGCGGATGAGGGGGGGAGGGGGGAGGTGGAACAAACTCCGCCTCAATATTCTGTAATTACGCAGTGCAGTCAACAGAAACATCCGTTTCGAGCTTGCACGAGCTCCTGATAATCGACTTCCTTTTACGAAATGGAGTAGGGGGCAAGGTCATGATGGAACAGCAACCGCGTTACCACTCATTTTAGAAAAATTGTCAGTGAAAGTCTCCCATCAAAACACAGAGAGGGACATGACAGCTAAGCAACAAAGCGGACAACAATATAGTCGACACAGGCTAATGATGCACTGCACGGTTTTTTGCAACGTACATGTACAAATCACTGTGGCACAAAGTCCCTCGACTGCTGCCATTTGCTACCAATCAGACTAGGGTGCCCGCGTGCCAAGTTATAGTTCGCACATAATAATGCGTTTCCATATTTTAAACTTCTGAAAATAGCCAAAGTCGCACTTAGTACTTCTTATTTACCAGTTTCAATCTTCAAATGAACAAGAGCATCATCAGAATATACACTGGAAAACACACAAACTGAAATAATACATTCTTCTGTTTATAAACTGGTGACAGGTTAGTGGTGTACAATTATCGTGCGGCATTTGTTTTTTTGCAAGTTATGAAGTCCATTGTCTTTTTCTACGTTGTTAGTGGAGGTTGAAGTGAAAGAAAGTTGGCTGTACATTGACCATTCACGATTTTTCGACTTTTAAGAAAACACTTCTACGTAGAAGTATCGGATATGTGTCAGGGTCGCGTCGTAATTGGCGATATTTCGCCAAACATACTGCCATCTTGAGCTGGTGACTGATTACTGCCGTCCCACTCGTGGAGGCGTGGCCTTCTATTGAGGCTGTATCAGGTGTAAGTGCAGTTATTTTTACATGTGGTACCTTAATATGAACACACACCAGTGTGTTGTTGCTTTTTCTCTGTGTCTAACAGTCTTCCCGCAGACACATCACATAATGTAGTACCTAATGTTTTCCGCACGGTCATAACAACACCACCAAGTCTGCAGCATAGGCCAACCGTTCATGCGTCCACACTTCCGCATCTGACGTGCTGCAGGGTGGAAAAATAACCATTAATGGGTTGCTCTTGCCTCATGTACCTTGAGATAAAAACCAATATAAGAAGACACTGATCCTAACGACTATAATTATTAGTCTGCAAATGGAGTAAATACTCACCGTCCTCAGTCACCAATTAAAAATCTGCGCTTATACCCATTACATCCCATATAGGACTTCGTCAACAGTGGAGCAGCAGTCATCAGTGACCACCAGAAACTGGTAATTAATCTAGAATGAGATTTTCACTCTGCAGCGGAGTGTGCGCTGATATGAAACTTCCTGGCAGATTAAAACTGTCTGCCCGACCGAGACTCGAACTCGGGACCTTTGCCTTTCGCGGACAAGTGCTCTACCAACTGAGCTACCGAAGCACTACTCAGGCCCGGTACTCACAGCTGTACTTCTGCAATTATCCGTCTCCTACCTTCCAAACTTTACAGAAGCTCTCCTGCGAACCTTGCAGAACTAGGTCCCGTGGTAATTAATCTGTTTGCCGCAATGTCGTGCAGTTAATACGACGTTATCAGGCCTGTCACCATAGAATTCTACAAATTAGAAGTACGCCGGGAAAGCATCATCAGATCAAATATGCTTTTCCTTTGGTCGTATTTTCGTTTACTTCACTTTACTTCACGAAAGTTCTCTTCGTAGGAATATTATTATATTTTCAACTATTCCGCACTCTACTCTGCCAAAGTTCGTGATTTCATACCTAAATAAGAGAATACGTCACGTCTGGTAAGAAGAAAAAGAAAGTGTGGCACCCCCACCGTACCAGTATAAAGGCGGCACACAGTAAATTTAGATTCCTATTTTGTGTTCGTATTTGGAATTCTAGTTACTTTGAAGAAAAATGTATCACGGACTAAGAGAGATGAGTTAATCTGTTTCTTTACGAAAATGCAGCAAGAAAGTGAAGAGAATAGTTGATTTGTAACCAGAAAATCATCCTAACAAAATGTGTCCAAAAAGAGTATTAAATCGGGGAACGTGAAAAAGTTGTTCCTGGAAGGTCGTTGAAACGCTATGCATAAGGTAAAGGGCGAGTCTGCAATTAGCGAAACGAGTGAAATATACTGACGAGCGAAGACATCTTGACCACTGCCCAACGCGAAATTGAATTTCACTTGATGGTGTTGTGGGCGCGTGACGTAGTAAGGAATGTGCGCATACGGAGCTGAGGTGACTGGGATATCATTCCAGGTCTCATAATGGGATATCCAATGACATAAGCAAGTTTTGCAAAGGACAGATCGTTAGACCCGACGCTTGAGAACGAACATCTCAATAATGGCGAAAGTGATCGGCTTTCTCCGTACTACTATCGTGAGAATCTGTGACAAGTGGTTGCACGACGGTGAAATCCTCAGAGAAGATGGAGGTCGCCGGCTTTCTCACATTGTAAATCAGGATAGGCGGCGATCTGTGGCAGATCTTACGACAGGGTACAGTGCTTTCGAAGACAAACATCTTTCGGAGCACATCGTTCAGCGCACACTGTTGAACAGCTGTCTCCACAGCGGACGACCACTATGTTTTCCCACGTTAAACCAACGACATGGTTACATTCGGCTGCAGTGAGCACGAGATACCAACATTGGATCGTGGCTCAATGGAAACGTGTCACCTGGTCTGATGAATCATGTTTCTTGTTACGTTAAGTCGCCCGTCGTGTCCAGATAGACGCCAGCCAAGCGAACGGGTGCACAAAGCATACAGCGCGCCGCGGATGTAGGCTGGTAGGAGCAGTATTATGCTATGGAGGGCATTCAAATAGGCTTCCGTGACTGTTTTGGTAGTAATTGAAGGCATCATGACATTATTGTGGACCACCTGCAACCGTTCATGCTTGATATCTTTCCCAATGGCGCCGGGACGGTCTCTGTGGCCGAGCGGTTCTAGGCGCTTCCGTTCGGAACCGCGCTGCTGCTACGGACGCAGGTTCGAATCCTGCCTCGGGCATGGATGTGTGTGGTGTCCCTAGGTTTGTTAGGTTTAAGTAGTTCTAACTCTAGGGGACTGAGGACCTCAGCTGTGAAGTCCCATAGTGCTTAGAGCTATTTGAACCAATGGCGACGGCATGACCCAGCAGGATAAGTTTCTGCGTTACAAGGTCAGAGTCGTGCTATAGTTTTTGATGACATGTTCACCAAAGTCGCATGATTTTAAATCGACGGAACGCGTTTGTGACGCTATCCGGCGCCAAATCCGCGCCCAGAAACCACCGGCCCGTAATTTACAGTAATTGCGTGACTTGTACGAAGGTACCTGGCGTTGAAAGCATCCTCAAACCTACCAAGGACTTGACGAATCTAAAATACACAGTTGCTGCTGCATTATGCTCCAACCTGAACCAATACTTGTTATGTAGGTAGTAATAATTGTTTCGTTAAACAGTCTATTTTGTCTTTGTGAATCTAATAGCGATTCTTCTTGGCTTTTCTTTGTTTATACATATGGGTTCTGTCTCATAATGTTCCTAAATGTTAAATTATGTAACCGGAATAAACACGCCTGAAAACTGGAGCTCTACTCTGACGCCCTCTCTATCAGAGAACGAAGGTCTTAACTTCTCTGCAACATGCAGACATTCAGTAGGAACAGATCGTCTGTCACGTTAAACACCCAAGGCCCAGAAGTAACATTAAAATTCGTGCTATCTTTCAAACAAAAGGAAACTCAAGAATTAGGGGTTGATCTACAACTTTGGGCGAATTACGGATAGCTATCCCATCACATCCCTGCCTCAAATCAAACGCATTAGCGTTCTACAAACTCCATTAGACACGTCGCTAACAGACAACGTTGTTGTCTAGAGGCGCAACCCTATTAGGCCATATTCAAAGGAAACCACTAACCACCTAAAATCCGAGACAGGCAATAGCTGGTGGCCACTTTTCTATTGGGTGGACTTTAATTATTGTTGGTGACTGATATAGTCCACCAACTTGTCATCCAAACCTGGTTACACTAAGATATTGTCATCGACCTAGATCAAATACCACTCAAAAGAGAGCAAAATTAAGTTCTCTGATAATTGGTATTTTCAATAACTAATAAGCCATGAAATGTTATAGTGTTCGACTGAGTGGACATAGAGTGGAGAGATCGTACCTATTTGCGACTACATATAATGCAATGAATGGTTTCATCATTTCTCTAGAATGTCCTCTCTATTACTCCTAGACGTCTGTATTAGGATTTATGGAATATTCTGTAATTCCTCAGGACCTATCCTTCATCGAACGATTTTAGTTGATTCACTATTTCGATATCATTTATGTCAATATCTGCTATTTCGGGCTCTGTGCAATGACTGAAAGACTGAAACAATATCTGATATCCTAATTTAGTACTGACGCATCCATATCATCTATTACGGTTTCAGAATTGTGAGTACGCGACTGATAATATGATTTTGATACGTTCACTGACTTTACATGAGACCAAAACGTTTTACTGTTTTTCGTCAGGTCGGTCGCCAACATTTTACTTTCGAAATCACTGAGCACTTCTCGTGCTGTTCTCCTAGCGCTTGTAGTGACTTACATTTATCAATAAGCCTTCCATTCGTATAGCGAGGCCCTCTGATTTCAAGCAACTTTCTAATAGTCTATTGAACTTAGAAAGATCTTTTCCATTCCTCGCAGTTTTGTTCGGAACGTAGATGTGTAAGGCGTATTGTACAATAGCTTTACCCACTGTTACTCGATGTCTCCGTTGCATGAGGTGAATGTCTGATGGTTCACTACTCATGTGATCGACAAAGCTCTTAATGTCATATTTTCTTAGGAAAAACTCTTCCCTACCTTTCATAACATTTGTCACTGATGTTATAACAGGCTTCATGCCCAATGATTCCATTCTCTAAGTTAATTCATTCGAAAACTTAAGCTCTCATAATTATTAGAACATCTGAGATGTTGCATTCACATGTCGGTTTCTAACTGCTCGAAGAAATTTTTAGAAAAGACGTTCAGAACAATTTTCAACGAACCCTTGTCTCCGACGCCGATTTTAAACAATTTTCTTCCGTTGTGTAGCTGACAAATTGAAATCTCTACCTTTCACAATAACACGATCAGGAAATTTACCCACGGGAAGCCCTTCTCTGGAACTTTCTGCCAGAGCAGCTCCTGAGGCAAGACGACCGGTGTGGCCGAGCGGTTCTAGAAGCTTCAGTCTCGAACCGCGCGACCGCTACGGTCGCAGGTTCGAATCCTGCCTCGGGCCTGGATGTTTGTGATGTCCTTAGGTTAGTTAGGTTTAAGTAGTTCTAAGTTATAGGGGACTGATGACCTCAGCAGTTAAGTCCCATCGTGCTCAGAGCCATTTGAACCATTTTGAACCTGAGACAGGTAGACTACAGAAGCATCCGATTACGGGTTCTGATTTGAGCCAGCTTCTATTCCTGATACTAAGTGGAAATTAGTCCGTTTTTTAAGCGAAACTAACTCTGGGATTCTTAATACAGATGCAACTGTAACTGACTTCCAGTAGTTTTCTGTTTCTCGTTAGCTGTCTTCACTATTAATTTTAATAAGTCTAATTTTGGGACCTTACCAGGGACGCTCCAGCAGTTAATATTTTTTTTTTTTCTAATGTGAGCGGATGACTATTCTGAGTGAGTAACGTGCCTGATCTGTTTCTTTCTACGATTGCAGCACTCAGTTCATCGTTGAGCCTGCCGACGAGGTACTCTGCATATTATAAGCATTCCGTAACTCGAATAACTGCTTCTCGTGTGTAGTCCTGGAACTGTTTAGGAGTTCCTACAACTCCCAAATCATTAGTGGAGAAAGAAATCCATCTACGTGGTCGTCGTGAAATCGTCTGAGCGTCTGGTTGAAGTTCTCCACTCGGCTCTAAATCAAGGATCACGATTCTTTCTGGACACGATACTGTAAATAGAAAGCAGTGCCTTAGCCGTGAGTACGAGTCTAGCTGTCTTCAACGCTTCCGTTACGCATCTAACGAATTGAAAATGGTTTCATCGTGCTGAACATAAGCCAGCGCAGTCTCTTGCAAATCTCGGACAGTACCCCTGACAAGCATACTGAGTGCACACTAGCCTTCCTTCCCGTCTTGCTATCTACTTCGCTAATGGAGGTCAAGTACCTGCCTAGTAGTGCAGCTCCCAGTTACCAACACACCAATCGAGTGTGCGTGTCTATATTTTTCAGGATAATCTACTACAGGCGCAACAGTCGACACTGTTCGTTCTGGCTCAGTGAATAGCATCTTATATCTCCTGGTAAGCGTTAAAAAGACAATCTCTAATCAGTGTGTGTGAACACAACATTGCCCGCCATTCATTTCTGGGTGAGGACAAAGCAGTCATATGACGAGCATCGGAAGACTCAGCGACATCAGTAATTTTAGAGAAATCCGACGGGCACAGGAGCTGATATAGCTTTCACTAAAGTTCCCATCACTGCCGCAGTTTAGGGCAGTGGTCTGAAGCTTGTCGACAATGGCCAAAGCAGATGGTATGTACTTTCTTACAACGGGATATTGTAAATCCTGGCACTTGTAATACTGGCATCGATATGTGCTTCATCACAAGTTTCATACACGAATAGTAAGAGACTGATGGCTGTGTGGCCCTGTAGCTACACACAGTTGTTTATTGATAATCAGAACCACATCACTGCTTTATAACGCCACCCACGGGACGATCTGGAAGCATTATCGCTTGCTACCATATTTCTTATGCTCAATGACAGTGGCGTCAAAATCGATAACAGGAGATACTTAACTCCTCTTCTTCCCCCCCCCCCCCTCTTCCCCCTATTAACAGTCGTGTAGCGCTGAAAACGACACGACCAAGATGGCGATGTGACCAGGGAAGAAGAGAAGAGCTGTGTGACAGGATCCCCTCCGTGTCTCCAGTGACATATGAGTCAGTGGCATCTGGTGGCGTGTCAGTTTTAAATTTTAGAGTGGCAGCGAAACTCGTGGAAACTGAAGGACCACATGGGATGCGGCAGTTGTCAGAGGAGTTTAGGGAATGGTTTAGTTACCATCTGTATCAATGACTCCTTTGACCGATAGCAGTATTGTAAATTATAGAATTGCGGCTGGCGCCTAGGTGAATGAGGGACTAGTGGGGAACGTGCGGTGCTGATGTGGGACTGCAGGTTGTTATAACTGCCGCGGCCACGGCTTATTTTGATGGTGCATCAATCATGGCTGGCATGTCGCGACGTCATACAGCTGGAGCGTCCTAAGTGGCTGGCTGGAGACGCGAGCCGAATCCTGGGAATCCACTGAATACTGTTTCGAGTATGGAGTGCTGGCTAATGAGGCCGAGCTTAGAGGTCGAATAATGTTTAGGGTCTGTGCCAGACTGTGGGAAGGTCGTTAGGGTTTCCTCACAAAATGATGTCCTAATTACTTTCGTCATTTGTGTCTTAAACTTCCTATCGACTGTCGATTGTTCCACCTCGGAAATAGACGCAGGACGAAAAGAGAGTGCGGTCATCTTCTCGACATCATTTATTTGACAGAAGCTCTGGAACCCAGGCAAGATTAAGTGGGACCCATTGTCAGACTGAGTGTACAGAGCGCGTCCTGGAACACGAAAACGATAACCAAGTCATGCGCAATAATGTGTAAGTCATTGAGGTTCCGTCTACCACATACAGAAAATCTGAAAAGCGTCCTTTAAATGGTCTAGGGAAATCCGTTCGCTCCCACACCGAATTGCATGGCATGGAGAAAAACGATGAGCTGGTGTCACCTGATTTTGCACGCAAGTGCGGCTTGCACAGACCTCATTAACTAGGTTAATAGCCAGTTGGCACAAAATGACATGATAATGTGCCATTCACCACATCCACAACGGTGCAAATGAAGCGACTCGCGACTGAGCATGAGCGTGATGGGGATCCAGCATACATCTTTTTCTAACGTGCATAGAAAAACTCCACTAATGGTTGCTCACTTTGTTCAGATGTTGCACAAACGGTTCAAATAGCTCTGAGCACTATGGGACTTAACATCTGTGGTCATCAGTCCTCTAGATCTTAGAACTACTTAAACCTATCTAACCTAAGGACGTCACACACATCCATGCCCGAGGCAGGATTCGAACCTGCGATTGCAGCGGTCACGCTGTTCCAGACTGAAGCGGCTAGAACCGCACGGCCACACCGGCTGGCTCAGATTCTGCAGCCAGCTCCTGTAATGGCTGGCCACTTAGATGTTCCGGCAACCCTCTCTGTACCACAGGTAAGGCGTAGCAGAATAGGGGGCTACATTTGGGGGCTGAACCTTCTTGGAGTTCTGTAACAGAGAGCTACAAGAGGGCAGCTCGAATATTGATCTTGAGAGAAACTTTCCACCTACTGTGTGATGAAATTAGCACGTCGTCTAACAGGGCACTGAATTCATGGCAGTATCGGTGCACAAGTGTGGTAAATCTCGATTTCGTCAAGTGAAGAATGGAAAAGTAGGATTAATAAAGAAGATCACAATATTTAGTCAGAAAACACAAGAAAACCATAGTAAAAATATAGGAAGTTTAAAATAGTAACAAAGGGGATAAGATATTAAACGAGATATTTAAAAACATTTTTATTGCGAAGCACTTTCATTTGTCTATAGTACCTTGTACTTGGGGAGCAGACAGATCCGATACGTAATATTCCAGTGCTCAATAAAACCATTCAAATAAGAAACTGCAAACTTCGAAATGATGTGAGTGACACGGTAAGTTTTCCAGTTTCGTCGCGTTTTTTATGTAATTCTTTCAGAGTTCAATACCGATTAACAACCAGCTTTTAGCCTTACCAACATGTTGGGAGCACAACGGGTTCCTGACGGAACCAGAGCCATCGAGACAGTGTCAACTTCATTTGTTCATGTCGATGCAGTATCGATCCCTGACATGTAGATGTCAATACGAAGCTCCCGACAGCTGTCTCTTTTCAAAAGGAGCAGATCTATCCGAAAGCCACAGGGGTGACATACCAACAAAGTAACTTACGATAACTAAACAGCGAGACCCTGTCGGTATCAGTGTATTAGTACCACACCAAGCTAACTGGAAATTAAAGTGCCACGAATCCATGCTTTCTTGGTAAGTTAGGTTCATTCTTGTATGCTTTTTAGTTAATAATTACGATTTGTGAACGAAACGTCCACAACAAATCCAACAATTTGTTAAAGGCGGGTATGTGAAACTTAGAAACAGCTATGTCATAAAGATGACGAAAGGTTTTAATGTGTGTAAAAATAGAAAACGTGTGCGAAAGGGTTATAAAAACAATGTCCCAGTCGTTAATGTATCTTTGATGCACACAGGCAATTTCGTGCGAATTTTCTACTCAACTTTGTTACTTTTTTTACTTCATCTACAATAGATATCGAACCCACTTATTGCTTCATCTTCAGGCAGGTAGTCATCGTCAATGAAATGAAATGCGGTCGTAAGCATATTATGTTCTAATCGTTTTCAAAGGAAGTAAACAACAAACTGGAGTGGAAAATTATTATCAAAAGAGCCTTTGTGCTCCAAAACTAAATAATTTATGTGTGAGCCCCTTTACGCAGTGTGATGGAAGCAACGTGATTTTCAATCATTAATTTTAATATTTTACTATCTGCGACAATGTGTGGCTGGTTTTTGTGTTATCTTTTACCTTTCCCCAACCTATCGGTTTTCTGTCGTGCCTCTTATTGTCTTTATGTGTTTCACTACGTGTGAGAATGGACAGAAGAGAGTGCATCGTGGCACAAAACAATTTACGGTGTACACGGACCGAAAATTACGCGAAACTAATTCAGCCCAGACGTAATAGCAAGATAGCTGAATAGTAAACTGGCGCCAGTTTATGCGCTGTTGGTATATGTCTCAGCTAAATAATTATTATAGATGACTTAGATGTATAGCAGAGACAAGAGAGTATCTAGCAATCAAACAAGTGTCTTTTTCTTACAATCATCGTACTAACTTACTGCAGTTCCTCTTCGTTGTTCCTATTTTTCCAGTATGTCTTTGTCTTCCCCAAGTTGTCCTTTCCTTACTTCTGCTCATGTTGCATTTGATTTCTTATTTTCTCTACTTTGAAAGCCTTCTAAAATTAAAATTTTATGGTCTAAAAAATTTCTGTTATTTGCTATTTTTGGTATTGTTTGTTGCGAGGATATTCCTTATTTCTATAATTAATGCTACTTTTGACAAACAAGTGTTTTACTTTCTTCTTACACGTATGAAAAATTTAAAAATAATTGTGTAAAATATGTGTCAATTTAATGTGGCATCTGTACGTAGCTAAACAATTATTCGTTCGATCGTTTCCTTCCAGTAAATGTGGGAGAAGGTAGCAAAAAGAATGTCTAGTTATTAACTGTTACACTGTGTGGTTGTATTTCGTGTTATCTTTCTCATCCTCCATTTGCGTACTTGCACCAGCCACAGGGGGTAACTTCTGCCCCCTCTTCTTCCCCCCCCCCCCTCTCACTCTTAGGAAAAACTATTTTTACAAACCTAAGTCAAAATCTGCTACGTCAAACAAACACATTACAGTTCCACATCTGTCCATACACGACTACTCTGCGCCGCCTGTGTGGCCGAGCGGTTCTAGGCGCTTCAGTCGGGCACCGCACGACCGCTACGGTCGCAGGTTCGAATCCTGCCTCGGGCATGGATGTCTGTGATGTCCTTAGGTTAGTTAGGTTTAAGTAGTTCTAAGTTGTAGGGGACTGATGACCTCAGATGTTAAGTCCCATAGGGCTCCGAGCCATGACTGCTCTGCAATTCATACTTGAGTGTTTGGATGAGGATGCATACAATTATTTTTCGCCTATTTATCTACCGTTCCGTTATCGAATAACACATGGGAAAAATGAACACCTATGCTCTTCTGTGGGAGGGCTGATTTCCCCTATTTTACCACGGTGATCATTTCTCCTTGTGCAGTTGCAATGCAAAAAATATTTTGGGATCAAAATTTCGTAAAAATATCTCGTCACAAAGAAAACACCTTAATTTTAATGACTGCCTCCCCGACTCTCTTATCATATCCGTCACAGTCTCTCCCGTATTTCGTGATAATACGAGGGGCGTTCAATAAGTAATGCTACACTTTTTTCTGGAAACAGGTTGATTTTAATGAGGACTCCAAGACACCGTATTATTTCCTACTATTTTGGATGAAAAACTATTTTCCGACATAATCTCCGTTCAGTGCCACGGCCTTAAGTCATCTTAACGGGAAGACCTGTATGCCCGCCCCCGTGGTATCACTCTAACGGCCGACGTTGTAGCCAGTGTCTCGCTGCACCAGTAATCTTCCCGTCATCCACCTACTGCGTCCCGTGGAGTGCATCCTTCATTGGGCCAAACAGATGGAAGTCAAAAGGCGCGAGATGCGACTGCAAGGTGCATGAGGAAGAACAGTCCAATGAAGTTTTGTGAGGTCCTCTCGAGTGTGCAGATTAGTGTGAGGCATTGTGTTGTCATGGAGAGGGAAAAGTTCGTTTGCATTTTTGTGGACACAATTTCCTGTGGGTAGCACAGTACACTGCGGACTGGATCGTTGCACCATGAGAAATGACGTCAAACAGAATATCTTCTTCAGAGTGCCAGCAGACTATGGCTATGACTTAACTGGCTGAGTCTTTGAACTTTCCTTTGAAGGACAAGTGGTGTGGCGCCACTCGATGGATTGCCATTTTTTTGACGGTTCGAAGTGATAAAGCCAACAAAAGATTGTCACGATCAGCGCCTTACCGTGGAAGCAATACCTCACCGATGGTCTTTCGTTGCTCTTCATGTTAAGCGGCGAGGAAGCCAGCGAGGACACACCTCTGAATACCATTACCGGTGGGCGAGCGTGTCAGTACTGCCAACATAAATGTCCAGTTCTGCAGCGAGGTGTTTCATTGTGATCCGTGGATGACCTCCAATGAGAGTGTCAGCACGTTCCAACATTGTCGCAATCACAGCTGTGTGCGGCCGGCCTGCACGCGGGAGATCGGACAGGTTTGCGCCATCTTGTTGCAATGATGGCAGACGCCCCACCCAACGACTCATAGTTGCTTTTGCTCACTGCCAGGTCTATGTAGACATTCTACAAGCGCCTATGAGTATCTGTGATATTTCGGTTTCCCACCAAAAGAAACTCAATGGCCGCATTCTGCTTGGAAAGCGCCTCCGTTACGGACGTCATTTTGAAGGCTACGTATAGCGCCGCCACCTATCAGAACTTATAAAATAAATGTGTGACTAGGGCCTCCCGTCGGGTAGACCGTTCGCCGGGTGCAGGTCTTTCGATTTGACGCCATTTCGGTTACTTGCGCCTCGCCGGGTATGAAAGGATGATGATAAGGACAACACAACACCCAGTCCCTGAGTGGAGAAAATCTCCGACCCAGCCGGGAATCGATCCCGGGCCCTTAGGATTGGCATTCTGTCACTCTGACCACATTTTTTTTATTTAACCATTTTGTTCAGTATTGTTCATTGTGTTTGGTCTGGACGGACGTCACAAGACATCCGGTCAAGTTGATCCGTGATTCCTTTACTCAGTTTTTTATTACAGAGGGCGAGCAGCCCTCTGACCGAACACGCTGAGCTACCGTGCCGGCAACCACTCAGCTACCTGGGGCAGACATCCGAACTTTATGAAAGTATAGGAACTGAAGCAGAAATATTCAACGATATCCCGCAACAAAATTCACATTGGGCGAGAAAAAAAAATGTGTTGCATTACTTATTGAACGCCCCGCGTACGAAACGAGCTGCCCTCCGTCGAACTTTTTCAATGTCCTCCGCCAGCCGTCCCTGATAAAGATACCATACCGAACGGCTATACTCCAGAAGGGAACAGCCAAACTTGGTGTAGGCAGTCTCTAAGTGTTGGGCCTACAAAAAGCAGTGTTTGGTTCATTTTCTCCAGTTTAAGTTGATGATAATTGTTATGCCTAGGCATTTAATTGAGTTGACAATCTCTGTCTCATTCAGATAATTCCTTCCCGTTGTTCAACTTACATTATTGAGAAAGCGAGCCGGCCGCTGTGGCCGTGCGGTTCTAGGCGCTTCAGTGTGGAACCGCTACGGTTGCAGGTTCGAATCCTGTCTGGAGCATGGATGTGTGTGATGTCCTTAGGTTAGTTAGGTTTAAGTAGTTCTAAGTTCTAGGGTACTGATGACCACAGATGTTAAGTCCCATAGTGCTCAGAGCCATTTGAACTTCCCACTGCGTGACAGCGGCAAAGAAGAGGATGTAAACCACAGCTCTGTGCCTGTCCGGACAGATAAAATGCTACACGACGTATAGCCACCATCGGTTTCTGTGCTGCGCCGTCCTGTATATCCATGCTGCTAAGCTTGAAAGAAGTAGGAATATATTTCCTTTTATACGCCTTTGTTAGAAAAGCATGTCAACTTTCCATATGATTCTACTATAAGTATATGCTATTGTTGATGTACAATGTATTAAATCCTAGGTGTACTTTGCTCTGCATCCTATTAAACTGTGTGCGTATGATGGTGTCTGAACTAGTTCTGATCAGATGCCAAATCATTCATGTCTACAATTCCCCAACGCAACGCCCCTTTTGCCCAACACATACCAATTTCAAAAGGATGAATGAGGTGTGGTTAGAAAGGTTTCTTAACCGCTTTCTGACATTGTTTACCGATTCTGCGCTAAAACCTACTATTTTGGGAAGATTATAATATAAAGAAGAATTCTAACTACGATAGGCATAGGGCACCATTGTTGTCCAGCTTCATACCTATATTTTACGAAGTTAACATATTATTCTCAAATAATAATAATAATGGCGTGTGACGAGGGCCTCCCATCGGGTGCAAGTCTTAAGATTTGACGCCACTTCGGCGACTTGCGCGTCGATGGAGATGAAATGATGATGATTAGGACAACGCAACACCCAGTCCCTGAGCGGAGAAAATCTCCGACCCAGCCGGGAATCGAATACGTGCCCTTAGGATTGACAGCCTGTCGCGCTGACCACTCAGCTACCAGGGGAGGACATTCTCAAATAAAAGACTCCCTTTGCCCATTACCTTATTACAAATACCACTTTATTTGTTTTAAAGTACTTATTAGCTGGATAATTTGTGTACACTATTTCATAGATAACTACTGTGATCAGTGCGGTAGTCTATTACCTCTGCCCGTCGTATAAGTTGACATTTCTGAACAAATATACTTTCCGAAACAACAAACGTATTTGTCTTTGTCGCTTTGAATTGCGATTTACCTATTGCTACTACGGACTAACGTATTTACTCGAAGTACCAAGTGCAATTAAAATCTCAAAATAGAGTTAGATGTTATTGTGTCCTTAGTGATATACCAGGTAAGAAGAAAACATTAACTTCTGAAAGGAGTATACTGGGGCGCACATGCATGTGGCACCAGAATAAGATAAGAATATTAATAAATTAAAATGAAACTAGTATACTGTAAACGATGAAAGTCTCTGATAGGCTCAGTTATGTGGATCGCTCACTATTAGCGACCGCGGAGCCAAAGATGTCTGGCCTGAGATTATTATAGCGTTGCAGCATGAGAGCGCTGGGCGCACAGCTGTAGGTTGCTATCTGTGAGGGAAGACGATGGAGTAGGCTGTTTTTGTGGTGTGTGAAGTCGCCAAGAGATAGATTAATTTGGGTATGTCAGTATTGTTGAACATGCAAGCAGAAGTCTTCGTGCAACCAAGGTAAGATATTAAATAATTATGATTTTTATTTTTTGTCAGGGCGTTAGTATAGATGAGTTGGCTGATAATTTGTAACATACGTAAACCGTTTTGATAAAAATGCTAGTTACATACTTCACTTTGCAATGTTTCTAAGATTTGTTAACAGGGCTATATGTAATTTTGTGATTTGCATTTATATTGGATTAGTGCGGTTAGATAATACTTGCTGTTTACATCTCATTGTTTGTAAGTCAATTGTGAGTAATGTAACTTCAACTATCAGATGTTTCTGAACAGCCAAACTTAATTTGCAATATAATTTTGCTAAAATAGTCTCTGTGTTAGTAATTCACCATAACCAGTACCACCTCCCGGTTAAGGCCATATCTCTTTTAAAGAAGTTGGATTTTGTTAAATGTTCTTGTTTATCAGCCAAACTAATTTACTGCGCATTTCAAGAATTATGGCCAGCATTGCACACTGCTGAGCCTTAGCAAGTATAATTATATTTTTTATGAGAGACCAGAAAATATCGCGTTACACCGTTGGTGCTTTAAAGGGCCGGCCGGAGTGGCCGAGCGGTTCTAATCCCTTCAGTCTGGAACCGCGCGACCGCTACGGTCGCAGGTTAGAATCCTGCCTCGGGCATGGAGAGATGCTCAGTAGCTCGCTACGGGCTTTTGTTAAAGTTTCGAGAACATACCTTCACCGAAGAGTCAAGCAGTATATTACTCCCTCCTACGTATATCTCGCGAAGAGACTATGAGGATAAAATCAGAGAGAGCCCACACAGAAGCATACCGACAATCCTTCTTTCCACGAACAATACGAGACTGGAATAGAAGGGAGAACCGATAGAGGTACTCAGGGTACCCTTCGCCATACACCGTCAGGTGGCTTGCGGAGTATGGATGTAGATGTAGATGGATGTGTGTGTTGTCCTTAGGTTAGTTAGGTTTAAGTAGTTCTAAGTTCTAGGGGGCTGTTGACCTCAGCTGTTAAGTCCTAAAGCGCTCAGAGCCATTTTTTGCTTTAGAGGCGAGACTATTTAATTTATTTGTTATGTGCCAGGGACAAAAGTCATCAGTTTTGAACAGGACCAGATGATCCAGTGCCTAAGGGGCTGAATGTATTTTGCAGTTGAAACGTCCCCTTAAAACAATTATACACGACTGTGCTTAAACTGACACACAATATTTTTAGCGCAACGCAATCTGACTTCCAAAAATCCCTACGAAAGAATGGCCCTGACTAACATTAACCTATACGTTTCACAAATCACTTACCTCACAAAAATCTTCGTTACTCAAGCTACTGCAATACAGCGAGCGCCACTACTGCCAACTAAATAAAAGATTCAAACTACGGAAGTCACTAACTACTGAGGCACAGTCAGCAAATGAAAGGTTTTAATAGAGAACAAACAATGTATTTACCTTAATAGTCATAATATATAAATCAGTTCGTGACACCAATTCTTACAAATTTCAAAACACCGCCATCTCTCTACCCACGTCCACCACTGCTGGCGGCTCACCTCCAACTGCGCAACGCTACGCGCTGTTAGCATCCAGCTGCCGCTGCCCGACACTACAATGGCGAGTATTACAACAATGCTAACCAGACACAGACTGCTCATGGCACAGCCAGTGATTTTCATACAGAGCGCTACGTGGCGGCGGCGTTACCAATAAAAAAAAACTATACAGCCTACTTACACAGTGACTATTTTTCTTTATTGTTATTGGAAGTTTCATTTCCCAATCAGTTCGTGTAACGTTTTGCTAACAATAGCATAGAATAAACACACCACTTACATGTCCGAATGAACAGATACCATCTGCATACGTATATAGTTAAGGCTCACCGGCCATTTGGCCATCTTCTTCGGTGCGGATGCACAAACAGTGCCCAAACTCTTACGGGAATCGGAAGTAAGCCGCGAGTAATGAGTGTAATGGGCAGGGGCGCTATGAATATAGTACGGGACAATAAGTTGCAAATGTGGGTCTCAAGGGAGGCGTGTTGGAGATACGTCCCTGCAGTCGCACTATCCTCTGTGTCCTCGGTGGCTCAGAAGCAGCCTTACGACTAACCGCACTCGCATGTGATTGAAAGCAAACACCCCACTACAAAGTGGCGCGCTGTGTGGTAGGCAGTGAATGCCACCACCCTTGATACTGACGTGCAATTTGATGGTACGTAACTGTTAATGGAAAACAGTTGTGCCAGTCCCACTTGCATCACATCCACCTCGCCGATTCACCCTTGTGTACCACATGCCAAGTGATTGACACGGATGAACATCGTTTCGAATGCGTATGGGCAAAGGACGTTTCGTATTTGGTGCGTCAGATATTGGCTTTTTCACACGCAAGACTCCTGACAGGATAACGACTTAATCACTTCTTTGCCCTCTTGAGATGTATTTCCCAAGAGCAAAAACGAAATCTGTGACTTGGATTAGCGGCCACGCTGTTCACTACCTATTCGGTAATGACGAAAAAACAGTACCCGATTTTTGGTATTACCTCAACGAACGATATTGTGCGATCGTCAACAATCCCTAAATACAGGCAATATTTTTCTAATTTTCTTTGGAGCGCATTCCATAATCCGATTCGCAGCTGGGTATCGATGACATGAGAAGATCACCATCGCATTTCTTTCCTGTTTCTTTTTTTATGAGATTGAACAAACAACGGAAACAACACACCAACGAGACGACAGTCATCGAAAAATTCGCAGCGGGCTATAGTATGGAGCATCCTTATGTCGTAACGGGACGACTTTCTATTATTCTGGTTATGTAGCCGAAGACCAACGGCTTTCCTTTATCCATTTACATAAAACAAAAAAAAAAGAAAAACAAACCTTCCAAAAGCATTTTTCCTTTTTTTTCATTTTTGTTTTCTAGAAGTTTCTGTGTCGTCCTTACAAAAAGAATATAGAGAATCTGCCATGTAAACAGGAGATTCTGGGTTCGAGTACCGGTCGGGGCACACATTTTCAACTGTCCCCGTTTACTTATATCAACGCCTGTATGCAGCTAAGGGTTATTCAATTCATTGTAATTTCAGTCAAATATTATCACCCGGCCGGTGTGGCCGAGCTGTTCTAGGCGCTTCAGTGTAGAACCGCGCGACCGCTTCGGTCGCAGGTTCGAACCCTGCCTAGGGCATGGACGTGTGTGATGTCCTTAGGTTAGTTAGGTTTAAGTAGTTCTAAGTTCTAGAGGACTGATGACCTCAAATGTTAAGTCCCATAGTTCTCAGAGCCATTTGTACCATTTTTTTGAAATATTATCATGAGCAGTAAATTACTTGCTTTACTTCTTTTGTTTTGTGTTTGTATGTGCTGCTTGAATACTAACTTTTGACAAAAACGGTGTGGTGTAAATACTACTGTTAAAAAAACAATAAACAACATGTTTACGATTCCAAAGAAAAAGAACATTAGAAGCTATCGGTGAGAAGAGTCCTCCAAAAGGGTGGCTATGGCTCCAACAACTGCTCAGAGAGAAAGGTGGGATTCCTACAACTACCTTCATCCCAACGACAACACTTATTCCAAATAATGTCAATATTTAAAACTATAAACGTGCGAAAGTTTGGCATGGGTCCCTTGATAAAAAATAAACAAAAAAATATGAGCTTATCCTGCACCTCCACCCCTCCGCACGCAACCTGTAATCCTGGGTATGCTCCTCTCATCACCGATTCTCCGTCGTACCTCTTATTCGCTTTATATGTTTCGGAAAACGTGAGAACAGACAAAACAGGTACGGTAGTGGTTGTAATGAATACAAGAGTTTACGGTGCAAACGGACCAAACAGCTCACGAAATTTGTTCAGTGCAGTCACCAGTGTAACTTGGAGAGAGAGAGAGAGAGAGAGAGAGAGAGAGAGGAGAGAGAGAGAGAGAGAGAGAGAGACAGACAGACAAGTGTAATGTAATACACATTGGATGCACCTGTGCTTCCGAATGAGTATAAAAGCCGCAGCACGTCGCGGGGACCGCGGAACATGGCCCTCAGCTGCCGGCTGGACACGGTGTAGCCTGTATATCCAGCGTCCAGAGGACAGCTTCAAACGAAATGTTTGCCTGGAAACGAAAACGGCTCATTCAGTTTAAATACGGCGGTTTGGCCGATGTAGCGGTCCGCTCCGGTGCTGTACGAGGGGCTGTGTTTGCTTCCCCGTTGCCACAGTGCTGGCACCGGCGGGCTTCAGCGCGGGCCGCGGCCCGTGTTTGTTCAGCAGCCTAAATAGCGAGCGCCTAGTGGCCAGCGGCTAGCAGCTAGCCGTCTAAACAGACGCCGATAAATGGTTATTTTTAACGGTACGGGGACAACGGCGGTGACCCCCGGGGAGGGGCCGCGGGTTCCAGGAGCTGAAAAGCTGCAAGTGGGGGCCGCCGCCGACCGACATAAGTGGCCGGCTCGTGTGTTTGAGCGCCCCACTTTGTGGCGGCGAGCACGCTAAAAGCAAATATTGCTCTAAACACGCCGGCACGACTGGCAGCGCTGCGCCGGGGCCCGCGTCGCACCGGCGACCCTCCACATCCTGCACATCCTGCCTCCCCTGTGGCCCTTTCACTCTGTCTCTGACCTTTTTTTTTTAGCCACAACACACACACACACACACACACACACACACACACACACACACACAAGAGGATATAAGTTATCTGGGCTCGAAGGAAAGAAAGCCAAGGGCCAGTACATCTACATACACTCAGTCGCAAAAGTATTCGGACTGCACATACCGGCGCATAATTTTGCAGTTTTCCGCATGAACAAATACAGATATTGCACTTTGTAATTATTTGGGACTCTGGGTACGATGTCGCAACGTGAAACACGCGTCAAATACGAAGAATTCTTGTTGGACATGTGTCTGTTACGTAATATTTCCTGAAACCGGCACGGGAAGGTACAACAAAAGTATTCGGACAAAGGCGAACAACGTGAGAGAATAGTTCATTCCGAGACTCACCGAGGGTGAAGCGACTGCAGTGTGTATTAGTAAACACACGTATCGCGAGCCTGTGCAGGTCGACAATGGGACGCAGAGGGAAGTGTTCTACGTTCGAGCAAAGGCAACTTGTCGTTTATCATCACGCGAAGGGGAAAACCTGCAGGGAAATTGCCGCAATAGTGAACATGAATAAAAGTACAGTTCACATTATTAAACGGTTCGAGAAAGAAGACTGATTGGAATTCCGTTGCAGTACAGGACGGTCACGGACATTTTATCAGAGAGATGAACGTCTGATTGTGTGAAAGGTACAACAGACTCCGAAGATATCTGCCACACGAATTGCAAGCGAGGTGGAGGGAGACCTTGGTGTAAAAGTTCATCCCGATACCGTGCGGAGAGTACTACGACGATCGCAGTACCATGGTCGACTGGCACGGCGAAAGCCATTCATAAATGCAGTGAACCAGAAAAAACATATGCAGTTTGCGAGGGAATACGCCGAATACGATAAGGCTTAGTGGAATCGGGTGATATTTTGCGACGAATGTAAATTATACATTATGGCAAAGCGACGGAATGGCAAACGTGTGGCGAAAGACCAAAGAAGAGCTGAATCCCAGGAACCTCAAAGTTTGGAGGTGGGATCATAATGGTGTGGGGATGCATGTCCGGCAATGGTGAGGGTGATTTAGTGTTCATTGATGATACGATGAACAAGGAGGCGTATTCGAATATACTGCGAGGACATTTGAAGCAGAGTGCACGGCATCTAAGTATTGCGAACAACTTTCATTTTTACCAGGATAATGATCCCAAGCATACCGCGCATATTTTACAAATGTGGTTGCTCTTCAATTGCCCGAAAGTATTGCACCCCCCTCCCCAATCACCAGACCTTAACCCAATCGAACATTTGTGGGATAAATTGAAACGGAGCTTCCGCTTGGACAATATCTATACGAAGGAGCCCTTGAAAGAGAAACTGCCCCAAGAATGGGCAAATATAGGCCCAGATTTCACGAAAAAACTCGTGGAAAGTATGCCTCATAGATTGTGGGAGGTATTGAAAATGAAAGGTGGACCAACAAAATATTGACATTTTCGTCGTACAACTTATGAACATTTATTGGACAGTGTCTGAATTCTTGTAGCAGCAGGGTGTGCAGGATGTTTCATTTTTTTGTTAATTTTTCTGTTATTTATGTTTTGGAAACGATATAATATAATAATTCTTTTATAACTGATGTTGTTGCGCATATATATTGCTAATAAATATGTTTGGGTTTCATAGTCAGTGTTTCTCGAGCACTCATTGTGAAACTTCCCACTGTCCGAATACTTTTGCGACTGAGTGTATACAGGGTGAGTCGCGTAAGACGTAACACCCCATTTATTCAGGAGCACTTGCACGTATCGGCATACGGTTTGCGGCGAATCATAACGGACTAGGGGGTACATACGTTGGTACGTGCACAATACTCACAACTTTTATATTGACCGAGATAATGAGGCAAGTACATGTTTTTTAAATGGGACTCTATACTTTTTTTTACCATCATTCGAACACTCTGGAAAAGACGCTACAGTGATGTAACGCATGTTGCTATTGTGATTCAAACTTTGCTTAAAAGAGGGCCGATGAGGATTTACCTACGTAGCATAGGCGGCGCGTGCTCCGTAGAGGACGGCAACTCGGCCTGCGGGTCGCGCGATCCGTGTTAACAGTCTGCAGCCGCCTCCGACCGCCTCGACCTTCAATCGTACAATATTTCCCAGCGTGGTTTCCATTGCATTCTCCAGCCTCATGTCATTGATCATTGCTGCTTCGTCCGCCTTTGGGGACAGATTCCCACTTGAAGGGCAAGATAATGCTCTGAACCTCTGTCCGCTCCTCTGCCCTCTTTGAAAAAGCTGTCGACATAGTGAGGGTGACTTCTCATGCCAGAAGTCTTTGGCTGCCAAAGTCGAAGTTTTTACTCAAAATTTAAGTGGTAGATGGGTTCGAACATTGTACCGACCACAATTTGATTACTAATCAAAGACGCTACCCCTAGCCGTAGGCTGTTTGAATATGGTACCGTCCTGGAGAGACTTGAGCAACGTTTGTTACTGCTCACAACCGGACCTGAACAATTGAAAATAGTGAAACCAGCGTAAAATGCTCATATCAGGGCAAAACGAAGACTGTGACTGAAAATGGGGTACCAGCTGCCTTTTATTACCTTACTCAGCACCTTCAAAAAATTTTTGAAAAACTTCGTGTGCGAACATGTTCTCGTTCTTTTAAGGTGCAACTTAAGGTCCTCGTAGCCACTAGTAGCCGCTAGTCCACCGATGTAAGTTGCTCAATCCAGTCCACACCCACTTGTCCATTCTCACTCTCTCATGCATCTCAATTCATTGTCATTGTTCCTTTGTGTTTCTCTAACTGTCAGTGTCTCATGTCTCACAGCCACAGTCTCCTTCGTTCTGTCCTACTACTACTGTCTCCACTCACTGTCACTGTCTTTATTTTGCGTTCTCTTACTGCTACTGTCTCATTAGTTCCTTACCTCTGCTGCTTTCTCCTCGCTATTACTGCACCTCTCTTCCTCGTTCTCACTCTCATATTCTCTGTCTCTCATTATCACTAGCTCTCAACCACTTCGACTTTCTCCTTCCCTTTATTCCTGTCCAAGTGAAATTGTCTCCTTCATTCAAATATGTTGCGTTTCCACTACGTCCCTCGCTTTCTCTCACGCTGCCACTATCTTCTTCGACCTTTCTACACCACAACTTCCACTATATTCCACTCTTTATTACATTTCCACCTTTTTCCCACTGCCATTATCTCCTATATCAACATAAAATAGCGCGATTATGTTCACATGCGTAATGACTGGGTGTTGTGTGATGTCCTTAGGTTAGTTAGGTTTAAGTAGTTCTAAGTTCTAGGGGACTGATGACCATAGATGTTAAGTCTCATAGTGCTCAGAGCCATTTGAACGATTTTGTCCCCATGGAAAATTTTTGATAATATTTTGAACGAACTACGTCACTTTACAATCTACACTACTGGCCATTAAAATTGATACACCAAGAAGACATGCAGATGATAAACGGGTATTCATTGGACAAACATATTATACTAGAACTGACATGTGATTACATTTTCACGCAATTTAGGTGCATAGATCCTGAGAATTCAGTACCCAGAACAACCACCTCTGGTCGTCATAACGGCCTTGATACGCGTGGGCACTGAGTCAAACAGAGCTTGGATGGCGTGTACAGGTACAGCTGCCAATGCAACTTCATCACGATACCACAGTTCATCAATAGTAGTGACGAGCTAGGTGCTCGGCCACCATTGACCAGACGTTTTCAATTGGTGAGAGATCTGGAGAATGTGCTGTCCAGGGCAGCAGTCGAACATTTTCTGTATCCAGAAAGGCCCGCACAGGACATGCAACATGCGGTCGTGCATTATCCTACTGAAATGTAGGGTTTCACAGGGATCCAATGGAGCGTAGAGCCACGGGTCGTAACACATCTGAAATGTAGCGTCCACTGTTCAAAGTGCAGCCAATGCGAACAAGAGGTGACCGAGACAAGTAACCAATGGCAGCCGATACCGTCACGCCGGGTGATACGCCAGTATGGCGATGACGAATACATCTACATCTACATGACTACTCTGCAATTCACATTTAAGTGCTTGGCAGAGGGTTCATCGAACCACAATCATACTATTTCTCTACTATTCCACTCCCGAACAGCGAGCGGGAAAAACGAACACCTAAACCTTTCTGTTCGAGCTCTGATTTCTCTTATTTTATTTTGATGATCATTCCTACCTATGTAGGTTGGGCTCAACAAAATATTTTCGCATTCGGAAGAGAAAGTTGGTGACTGAAATTTCGTAAAAAGGTCTCGCCGCGACGAAAAACGTCTATGCTGTAATGACTTCCATCCCAACTCGTGTATCATATCTGCCACACTCTCTCCCCTATAACGCGATAATACAAAACGAGCTGCCCTTTTTTGCACCCTTTCGATGTCCTCCGTCAATCCCACCTGGTAAGGATCCCACACCGCGCAGCAATATTCTAACAGAGGACGAACGAGTGTAGTGTAAGCTGTCTCTTTAGTGCACTTGTTGCATCTTCTTAGTGTCCTGCCAATGAAACGCAACCTTTGGCTCGCCTTCCCGACAATATTATCTATGTGGTCCTTCCAACTGAAGTTGTTCGTAATTTTAACACCCAAGTACCTAGTTGAATTGACAGCCTTGAGAATTGTACTATTTATCGAGTAATCGAATTCCAACGGATTTCTTTTGGAACTCATGTGGATCATCTCACACTTTTCGTTATTTAGCGTCAACTGCCACCTGACACGCCATGCAGCAATCTTTTCTAAATCACTTTGCAGCTGATACTGGTCTTCGGATGACCTTACTAGACGGTAACTTACAGCATCATCTGCGAACAGTCTAAGAGAACTGCTCAGATTGTCACCCAGGTCATTTATATAGATCAGGAACAGTAGAGGTCCCAGGACGCTTCCCTGGGGAACACCTGATATCACTTCAGTTTTACTCGATGATTTGCCGTCTATTACTACGAACTGCGACCTTCCTGACAGGAAATCACGAATCCAGTCACACAACTGAGACGATACCCCATAGCTCCGCAGCTTGATTAGAAGTCGCTTGTGAGGAACGGTGTCAAAAGCTTTCCGGAAATCTAGAAATACGGAATCAACTTGAGATCCCCTGTCGATAGCGGCCATTACTTCGTGCGAATAAAGAGCTAGCTGTGTTGCACAAGAGCGATGTTTTCTGAAGCCATGCTGATTACGTGTCAATAGATCGTTCCCTTCGAGGTGATTCATAATGTTTGAATACAGTATATGCTCCAAAACCCTACTGCAAACCGACGTCAATGATATAGGTCTGTAGTTAAATGGATTACTCCTACTACCCTTCTTGAACACTGGTGCTACCTGCGCAATTTTCCAATCTGTAGGTACAGATCTATCGGTGAGCGAGCGGTTGTATATGAGTGCTAAGTAGGGAGCTATAGTATCAGCGTAATCTGAAAGGAACCTAATCGGTATACAATCTGGACCTGAAGACTTGCCCGTATCAAGCGATTTGAGTTGCTTCGCAACCCCTAAGGTATCTACTTCTAAGAAACTCATGGTGGCAGATGTTCGTGTTTCAAATTCTGGAATATTCCATTCGTCTTCCCTGGTGAAGGAATTTCGGAAAACTGCGTTCAATAACTCCGCTTTAGCGGCACAGTCGTCGATAACAGTACCATCGGCACTGCGCAGCGAAGGTATTGACTGCGTCTTGCCGCTTGTGTACTTTACATACGACCAGAATTTCTTCGGATTTTCTACCAAATTTCGAGACAATGTTTCGTTGTGGAACCTATTAAAGGCATCTCGCATCGAAGTACGTGCCAAATTTCGCGCGTCTGTAAATTTTAGCCCATCTTCGGGATTTCGCGTTCTTCTGAACTTCGCATGCTTTTTCCGTTGCCTCTGCAACAGCGTTCGGACCTTTTTTGTGTACCACGGGGGATCCGTTCCATCTCTTACCAATTTATGGGGTATGAATATCTCAATTGCTGTTGCTACTGTATCTTTGAATTTGAGCCACATGTCGTCTACATTCGCATAGTCAGTTCGGAAGGAATGGAAATTGTCTTTTAGGAAGGCTTCTAGTGGCACTTTATCCGCTTTTTTAAATAAAATTATTTTGCGTTTGTTTCTGATGGATTTGGAAGAAATGGTATTGAGCCTAGCTACAATGACCTTGTGATCACTAATCCCTGTATCAGTCATGATGCTCTCTATCAGCTCTGGATTGTTTGTGGCCAAGAGGTCAAGTGTGTTTTCGCAACCATTTACAATTCGCGTGGGTTCGTGGACTAACTGCTCGAAATAATTTTCGGAGAATGCATTTAGGACAATCTCTGAAGACGTTTTCTGCCTACCACCGGTTTTGAACAAGTATTTTTGCCAACATACCGAGGGTAGGTTGAAGTCCCCACCAACTATAACCGTATGAGTGGGGTATTTATTTGTTACGAGACTCAAACTTTCTCTGAACTGTTCCGCAACTGTATCATCAGAGTCTGGGGGTCGGTAGAAGGAGCCAATTATTAACTTAATTCGGCTGTTAAGTATAACCTCCACCCACACCAATTCGCACGGAGTATCTACTTCGACTTCACTACAAGATAAACCACTACTGACAGACACAAACACTCCACCACCAATTCTGCCTAATCTGTCTTTCCTGAACACCGTCTGAGACTTCGTAAAAATTTCTGCAGAACTTATTTCAGGCTTTAGCCAGCTTTCTGTACCTATAACGATATCAGCTTCTGTGCTTTCTATTAGCGCTTGAAGCTCAGGGACTTTTCCAGCGCAACTACAACAATTTACAACTATAATTCCGACTGTTCCTTGATCGAAGCACGTCCTGTAATTGCTTCCAATGTGCGTTCACCGCGGTGTGGCCAAACACGGATGCGACCATCATGATGCTGTAAACAGAACCTGGATTCATCTGAAAAAATGACGTTTTGCCATTCGTACACTCAGGTTCGTCGTTGAGTAAACAATCGCGGGCGCTCCTGTTTGTGATGCAGCGTCAAGGGAAACCGCAGCCATGGGCTCCGAGCTGATTGTTCATGCTGCTACAAACGTCGTCGAACTGTTCGTTCATATGGTTGTTGTCTTGCAAACGTCCCCATCTGTTGACTCAGGGATCGAGACGTGGCTGCACGATCCGTTACAGCCGTGCGGATAAGATGTCTGAAACCTCGACTGATAGTGATACGAGGCTGTTGGGATCCAGCACGGCGTTCCTTATTACCCTCCTGAACCCACCGATTCCATATTCTGCTAACAGTCATTGGATCTCGACCAACGCGAGCATCTGTGTCGTGATACGATAACCGCTATCGCGATAGGCTACAATCCGACCTTTATCAAAGTCGGAAACGTGGTGGTACGCATTTCTCCTCCTTACACGAGGCATCACACCAACGTTTCACCAGGCAACGCCGGTCAACTGCTGTTTGTGTATGAGAAATCGCTTGGAAACTTTCCTCATGTCAGCACGTTGTAGGTGTCGACACCGGCGCCAGCCTTGTGTGAATGCTCTGAAAAGCTAATCATTTGCATATCACAGCATCTTTTTGCTGTCGGTTTAATTTTGCGTCTGTAGCACTTCATCTTCGTGGTGTAACAATTTTAATGGACAGTAGTGTACTTTTTCACCTCACGCCGGATCTTACGTGCGTATTTTAAGTACACAGCTAGAATGTATCTATGTACCTCTGGAACGAATAGAGAAATCAATAAAATTGTCAAGATTATTCGAGATATGTTTCTTAGCCATTTTCTGTGCATAGTTGCTTTGGAAATCGCGGCTTGGTTTTGGTATGAAAAAAGTTACAAATACACTTTTTTGGGAAGGAGGGGGAGGACTTGTAAGAAACTGCCCCTGAACTAACGGTGGCATCGTAAGCCCCTTAATGCTTGCTGTAGACCAAATCAAATACAAAAAGGAGAGAACGACTTCTTCCATTTGCCTACACAGTAGGAAGTGAACCTGTTCTGTAGGACAGTGACACTAAGACATACCTTCTGTTTAATATACAAATGATCCCTAGCCCAAAGTATCTCCAAAACACTTGACCCTACTTTTCAATCACCAATAGAACCAGAGGTACTCCCTTTGTCAAAATAGTTGCAGGGTACGTTTTTCTAAAAAGAAAAATTGCAGTTATCATTAATGATCCTAGCTCCTATCGAAATAGTCCCCTTGGCTATCTATACACTGTTAAGAATGTTTCTAGAGATCTTGGCAGCAAGCAGGAAAATTGTCAGTTGTCAATTGTGACGCTTGTAAGCTAAGGACAAACGCGAGAGGTCGGGCGAATAAGGCGGCAATGACAGAACGTGTGGCCAGATACTGGGTGACAGATAAAACAGTATGGGCTATTGCAATGTGATGCAATTAGAACCAGTCCTGAGAACGTCACAAATCATGACGGTGTCACAGAACTGCTTATAGCAAACGTTTCAAGACTTCGATGTAAAGAGTTTGGTTCACTGTCTGACCTGGAGGAACATATTCATGGTGAACTAATCCTTTACTGTCAAAGAATGGAATCGACATTGTCTTTGTTCTCGAAGGTTGTCGTTTGATTTCTTTCGAGGATGGTGATCCAGAACTCCGTCATTCAGCATTTTGACGCTTCGTGTGAGGCTTACACTGGACCAAGAACTTTCATCTACGTCTACATATGCAGCTACATGGATACTCTGCAAATAACATTTAAGAGCCTGGCAGAGGATTCATCGAACCATCATCACAGTTCTCTATTATTCCAATCTCGTATAGCGCGAGGAAATAACGAACACGTTTATCCTTCTGTGTGGGCTTTGATTTCCTTATTTTATCATGGTGATCATTTCTTCCTGTGTGGATCGTTGTCAACAAAATAATTTCGCATTCGGAGGAGAAAGTTGGTGATTGGATAACGTGAGAAGATTCCTCCTCAACTAAAAGCTCCTTTGTTTTAATAACATCCAGTCTAAATCCTGTATCATTTCAGTGACACTGCGATGTAAAGAGTTTGGTTCACTGTCTGACCTGGAGGAACATATTCATGGTGAACTAATCCTTTACTGTCAAAGAATGCAATCGACATTGTCTTTGTTCTCGAAGGTTGTCGTTTGATTTCTTTCGAGGATGGTGATCCAGAACTCCGTCATTCAGCATTTTGACGCTTCGTGTGAGGCTTACACTGGACCAAGAACTTTCTTCTACGTCTACATATGCAGCTACATGGATACTCTGCAAATAACATTTAAGAGCCTGGCAGAGGATTCATCGAACCATCATCACAGTTCTCTATTATTCCAATCTCGTATAGCGCGAGGAAATAACGAACACGTTTATCCTTCTGTGTGGGCTTTGATTTCCTTATTTTATCATGGTGATCATTTCTTCCTGTGTGGATCGTTGTCAACAAAATAATTTCGCATTCGGAGGAGAAAGTTGGTGATTGGATAACGTGAGAAGATTCCTCCTCAACTAAAAGTTCCTTTGTTTTAATAACGTCCATTCTAAATCCTGTATCATTTCAGTGACACTCCCTCCCCTAATTCACGATAATGCAAAACGTGCTGCCCTTCTTTGAACTTTTTCGATGTACTCCATCAATCCTATCTGCTAAGAATCCTACACCGCGCAGCAGTATTCTAAAAGAGGATGGTGTGGGGTGTAGTAGATTGCGGCATTTTACAAATCGTGGGCAGGATTACAACAACACCAATTACTTATTATTAGCGTAAAATGAGGTTTCATTAATTCGCTGCCTCTCTCGGCTAAATATAGATATGCTGTTAAAGAAATCTCCACCTGCGAACGTGTAGCAATGTTGTATGTCAAGCAGTGTAAATGTCACTAAGTTCATGCAGAATTACATGTATACAATTTACCGCTACTGTTATTCAAGGTGGCAACACTTTTCCTTAAACAAAATGAACAGTTTTTAGACCAATACCACACGCGCACATCACTAATGTACTCAAAAATATTTCATAAAAGTTCTTACGAAATAAATAAGCTTCATACATTAGCAGGGAACAATTTTTATCACGTGAGATGCTGTTTGCACTATATTTAAAGATTATTCACAATCTAAGTGGAATTTATTACCTCTGGGTGGGTTCTGGGCCACCAATACACAATTACTATCGCAATAACTGACCATCAAGATTTATTGTTGTTTAAAAATTCAATTTAAATCTGCCGCTGCCATATTTCACTAAGACGGCAGCTAACATAAGACAATTGCTTATCGAATCTGGTTCAGGCATTGTTTTACTAATAACAGATAATATATCTTTTCGGTACCTCCACTATATCCATTAGCATTTAAAAGTAATTTTCAATGTTAATCACTTATTATTCGGCATTTTACCAATAAACCGCGCTGTAGATCAACAGCCACTAATGGCTGCACCCCATTGTAGTTGAAAAAAAACTTAACATTTATATAGGACGAAAATCATACAAAAATAAAATTTGGTACACGCTTAATGGTTTCCATGACACAGAAACTCTATTTTCAAATATTATTTAACAACATGATACAGTTTTTACCTACCTCATTGCTACAAGACATCAGTCACGTCCGATCAGTACAACAGTTCGAACAAGAAGAAGAAGGATTATTCTAGAAGAATCATAGATAACAAAAGTTGGAGATTTTCATTATCTTTTTCCATGGGTATTGTCTGAGATATAATTTATTACAGAATATTAAAATATGTCACTGACGATAGTTATTTATTATTTTAGTATCGATGAAGTCCTTTTTTATTAATATCACGAGAATGTTCACTCAGACTCCACACACAATGATGTCATATTTTCTGAGTAAATATATGCGTTGATATTACAACGGACAAGCGTAGTGGAGGCGGTCTCCTTAGTAGATCTGTTACATTTTCTAAGTGCCCTACCAATAAAACGCAGTCTTTGGTTAACCTTCCGCACAACATTTCCCATGTGTTCCTTCCAATTTAAGTTGTTCGTAGCTGTAATACCTAGGTATTTAGTTGAATTTATGGCCTTTAGATATGACAGATTTATCATGTAACCGAAATTTAACGGATTCATTTTAGCACTCGTGTGGATAACCTCACGCTTTTCGTTATTTAGGATCAACTTCCAATTTTCGCACCATACAAATACCTTTTCTAAATCTTTTTACAATTTGTTTATCTTCTGATGACTTTATTAGTCGATAAACGTCAGCGTCATCTGCAAACAACCGAAGACGGCTGCTCAGATTGTCTCCCAAATCGTTTATATAGATAAGGAACAGCAAAGGACCTGCAACATTACTTTTGGGAACGCCAGAAATCACTTCTGTTTTAATCGATGACTTTTCGTCAGTTACTACGGATTGTGACCTCTCTGACAGGAAATCACGAATCGACTCACATAAACTGAGACGATATTCCATAAGCACGCAATTTCACTACAAGCCGCTTGTGTGGTACAGTGTCAAAAATCCTTCTGGAAATCCATAAACACGAAATCAATTTCAAATCCCTTCGTGCTAGCAAAGACCTAGTTGTGTTTCACAAGAAAGATGTTTTCTAAATCTGTGTTGACTTTGTGTCAGTAGACCGTTTTCTTCGAAGTAATTCATAATGTTCTAACATAATATAGGTTCCATAACCTGCTGCATATCGACGTTAATGATAAGGGCCTGTAATTTAGTGGATTACTCCTACTACCTATCTTGAATATTGGTGTGACTTGTGCAACTTTCCAGTGCTTGGGTGCGGATCTTTCTTCGAGCGAACTGTTGCTTTATGATTGCTACGTATAGAGCTATTGCATCAGCATATTCTGGAAAGTTAATTGGTATACAGTCTGGACTAGAAGACTTGCTTTTATTAAGTGATTTAAGTTGCTTCACTACTCCGAGGACATCTACTTCTAAGTTGCTCATATTGGCAGTTGTCCTTCATTCGAATTCTGGAATATTTACTTCGTCTTCTTTTGTGAAGGCATTTCGGAAGGTTGTGTTTAGTAACTCTGCTTTGGCAGCACTGTCTTCGATAGTATCTCCATTGCTATCGCGCAGAGAAGGCATTGATCGTTTCTTGCCGCTAACATACTTCAGATACGACCACAATCGCTTTGGATTTTCTGCCAGGTTTCGAGACAAAGTTTCGTTGTGGAAACTATTGTAAACATCTCGCAGTGAAGTCCGCACGAAATCAGCAATAATCTTTGACAAAAATGTGGAATCACGTCTAGCTCTTTCCAGTTGTTCAGCAGTAATTCGTCTTACATTGAATCTGCGCTTTCACGAAACCTATTGTGCCACTGGAAAACCCGACTTCTTGAAAATGCCACTCCTGCATATGCTGGCTCACTCACTGTCCACGTTCCAATAGTGGTTTTCCTGAGCTTAAAGCAAAAGTAATGTTCACTCTTTGCTCACTATCAGCATCTACCGTGTCACTGTAACTAATGTGTCAAGAGTACCAACAGTGCGTTGCTAAACACAGTACTACCACCTATTGAGTTTGTGCAGTAACATGTTCGTCATTTAAAGGACACTCACATACTAGGTAACATAAAAACAACTATTGTTCCTTTTTGGTATTGCAAACTCAGTATTTAAAAAAAACTGTCCTGGAACTTTTCTGACAAAGGAAGTATGAGCCCCGAAAGAATTCCGTTTCTACGTAGGCGTTTTGGAACTTACTAGGTAGCGTGTCACGCGCATAGCAATTACGCCAAGTCTGTCGGTATCAGTTAATTCACTTCTCTTTGACAGTCCTTTTAATCATTGGGTCAGAATAGCTTATCCCTTCTGAAGCAGTTTAAATTGCCCTATGTCCTGCTCTTTATTTTACTTAACAAAAACCAAAATTAACTTCATCACGAAACATTGTGATGCGTGTTACTCGAAGATAGAACTGAAGTGTTCATTCTGTGCCCCAGTACTAACACGCATGCACAACACCTTATATCAACTGGTGCGACTGTTACAGATATAATTATTGCAAATGAGTCGAATAACGGGACTAGATTACAGTAGGTATGAGACGTTTCAGTAGTCACGTTTCGTATCCGTAACACGTGAGATTCATGAAAAGATGCATTAACCTTTGTGAGAATCAGTAACTTGTTCCCGATCGTATGAAGATGGATTCTTCGACTTCTACAGAATACTGTCATACGCGTTCTTCTTCTTTTCTTTGAATTGGTCAGATGGCACCAACATTGATTTCTTTTGGATTTAACAGTTTTATGATGCCCAGCATTGTGTTTTAGATGTGAGATCACGCTCGGACTGTATCTTCACAATGATACAACTAATAGCAAACTAGCGAGATTTCAGTTTACCAACATTTATTGCTTTCATTGGCTACGAAAGGGCGTTAGAGGAAGTAAGCAGAAACCGACGGTGGGAAATTTTAAGACAGTTTATGTACGAACAACAAAATACAAGTAAAACTAGCAGGCAGCAGACATAATACGGGCGAAATAAACCAATGAGTTAGACAAGGGTGTCACGTCTTAGCCACAGTTTTTAATATACATATCCACCATGTAACCAAAACCACGACATAGATTATAAACCATTTTAAAATTAATGATATGGATGTTAGTACACTACCTTTTATTGTCAGTCAGAATGAATATGGCTTACAAGTGGTCTTTATATAAGAAAACCATCAGTGAATACAGTCTACATGTCTCAAGCCCAAAGGTAAAATAAATGGCATTTTTATGATACCCATACAAGTTAAGACTGAAACTGCCAAGCAGATATAAAGCATGTTGATACATTCAAATATTTAGGGTGCGATATTACATACAGGGCAAGCAATAATATATAAAATAAGTTAGACCTATTTAACTACTTCTATGCAACTTTACACGGAACACTCGGCAAGAAAGTCCACAGAAATTCTCTACTAAAGTTCTATAATGTTACAGCTATACCAGAATTGCTCTATGGACTAGAATTGCCCTATGAATGAGAAAAATGGACGCTTCAGAAGAGAGATGAAAAGAGAATAGAAGCATGTGAAATGAATTTCCTTAGATTCGAGGGTATACTTTAACGGATAAAAGAGAAATGATGGCATGAGAGCTGAACTGAAAACGCAGAATATAACTGACATAAGATAACTTAGACCGCATGACAGATGCAAGAATCACTAAATCCTTAAAACTATATAAACCAAGAGGGAAAACATCTTTAGGAAGACCAATTTAGAAGTCTCAGTCCTTGATGTGGACGATGTTGAAGCATGTGAAATGAATTTCCTTAGATTCGAGGGTATACTTTAACGGATAAAAGAGAAATGATGGCATGAGAGCTGAACTGAAAACGCAGAATATAACTGACATAAGATAACTTAGACCGCATGACAGATGCAAGAATCACTAAATCCTTAAAACTATATAAACCAAGAGGGAAAACATCTTTAGGAAGACCAATGAAGAGGCGACCTGACCAATTTAGAAGTCTCAGTCCTTGATGTGGACGATGTTGATGATGAATTTTATGTATGTGGATCTTGCTGCTTGATGGGCTTGTGAGAAGATTCAATCATAATAGTCAGGTTTCTAATACTCTACCGCATAACTTTCATTTTGAGAAAAGTAACAGGTAAAAGCAAAGTGTGAGGCGTCAGCCCGTGATTGGGCTATCGGTCTGACAGCCCTTAGAGGACATCCTTCTTACCCGCCGCGATACTAGGAGGGGGAGGGCAGCTAGCCCCTCACCCCGGCCGCCCTTTGTCTCTGGAGAGATCCGTCGGACTTATTTTGATAGCAGGTTGAATGGACCTGAGGCTGTCCTGGACAGACTGGAGCGAGGAAAAGTCCACGCCCGCACGCTGGATTGAACCCAGGGTCCCTAGGGCTAGAGCGTAGTGCTCCGCCTAGTAAACCACCACGGCCCTGTCGACAGAAAGTGTAATTTCGAACACATTTCAGTTTCTCATGTCTGCATATCCTCGAATTTCATGAGTCATCACTGAGAACGGTTACCCATGTTACCTCTGCCTCACATTTGTGCTGGCAGCGGACGCTATTTAACTCCATATGAGGGACTGGCTGGTCGCAGATAATGTAAGGAGTAAACACCGTTTTGTCTCTCCAAAAGGTACATCTCGACTCCGACACTTCAAATGGCTTTCTCACCTATTAACCACTGTCCTTTGCATTCGTATAGGCAATATTTATTTCACATTTGTCGAATTGCTGCTAAGGATTCTTACATCTCCGCTGTCAACACACAATTGTTAATCACATGACAAGCATAGACGGACTAGAGATAACGTCAGTCGTTTGCAGAAGCATCCACCTGAGGGATTTTCGTTGCCTAATGATTTTAACTGAACCATGGACACTACTCTTTCAGACCCAAAAAGAAGGACATATATGTACACTACTGGCCACAAAGATGACGTCTTACAGACGCGAAATTTAACCGACAGGTAGAGGATTCTGTAATATGCAAATGATTAGCTTTTCAGAGCATTCACACAAGATTGGCGCCGGTGTCGACACCTACAATGTGCTAACGTTTCCAACCGATTTTTCATACACAAACAGCAGTTGACCGGCGTTTCCTGGTGAAACGTTGTTGTGGTGACTCAGGGATCGAGACGTGGCTGCACGACCCGTTACAGCCACTCGGATAAAATGCCTGTAATCTCGATTGCTACTGATATGAAGCCCTTGGGATCCAGCACAGCGTTCCGTTTTAACCTCCTGAACCCACCGATTCCATATTCTGCCAACAGTCATTGGATCTCGACCAACGCGAGCACCAATGTCGCTATACGATAAACTGCAATCGCGATAGGCTACAATCCGACCTTGATCAAAGTCGGAAAAGAAATGTGTTACGACCCGTGGCTCTACCCTTCATTCGATCCCTGCGAAAGCCTACATTTCAGCAGGATAATGCACGACCGCATGTTGCAGGTCCTGTTCAAATGGCTCTGAGCACTATGGGACTCAACTGCTGTGGTTATTAGTCCCCTAGAACTTAGAACTACTTAAACCTAACTAACCTAAGGACATCACACACATCCATGCCCGAGGCAGGATTCGAACCTGCGACCGTAGCAGTCGCACGGTCCCGGACTGCGCGCCTAGAACCGCGAGACCACCGCGGCCGGCGCAGGTCCTGTACGGGCCTTTCTGGATACAGAAAATGTTCGACTGCTGCCCTGGCCAGAACATTCTCCAAATCTCTCACCAACTGAAAACGTCTGGTCAATGGTGGCCGAGCAACTGGCTCGTCACAATACGCCAGTCACTATTCTTGATGAACTGTGGTATCGTGTTAAAGCTGCATGGGCAAATGTACCTGTACACGCCATCCAAGCTCTGTTTGAATAATGCCCAGGCCTATCAAGGCCAGAGGTGGTTGTTCTGGGTACTGATTTCTCAGGATCTGATTTCACCCAAACTGTGTGAAAATGTAATCACCTGTCAGTTTTAGTATAATATATTTGTCCAATGAATACCTGTTTATCATCTGCATTCTTCTTGGTGTAGCAATTTTAATGGCCAGTAGTGTATATAAAAATGCACGCCCGGAAACATTTTGCAATTGCTAGGTACTTATGGGAATTGTGTATACATGCTACACTTCTCCTCTTTCATCTCTGTGTCCATCTTCTCGTCCAATTCTCTTTTCCATCTCCTTCTCGCCGCTGTCACAGTAGATCTACTCCGCCCCATTTCCACAGCTCACTCCATCTCTTCCTCACTCGTCTCTCTATCCATTTCCTCCCCTTCCCCCCTCCCCCTTCTATCTCCCTCTCTTTGTTCTTGAGCCTTGTTTATTGTTACTACAAACTAAACGTTGATTGGGAAATGAAATCGCTTAAAATGAAAGGCTAAATGGGTTGGGATCGTTGGTATAAGAGATATGACAGAGACCTCGCCAGCTGTTGGATGTGTTATTTCGCGCACTTTTAATCAGTGAACGTGCAGAATTACAAAATATCGGACAATTCATATAACATATTAGTATTCTAACGATAAGTCAATAAGCCATGATTACATTATGAAACTGTATCTTGCTGTCTTTGTGGTGGTGAAGTTAAACTTTATGAGGATATTGGAGCTAGAATAGGTGTTGTGTCTAAAATAATTATTAAATGTCAGAAGTACAAAAACGAAAAATAATTTAATACTTCATCAAAGTGTTCAGATAATGAACTGTATGAAATTAATATGAGACTCTTCTGTGGCCTTAACTTCATTGGTAAAGGGCTGGTAATGCTCTCTGTACTGTGTTGAATTTGCCAAAAGCACCTTCTAGGTATACGAAATATGTAACAGCAATTGGGGACTCTGTACATGCTGTGGCTAAAGATTCAATGGTTGCTGCTACATCATAAGCTGTTGAACAAAATGAGGGTAACACAGACATCAGCACTGCTATGAATGGATCCTGGAAGAAGGGTGGGTTTAGTTATAAAAATGGTTTTAAATCTGCAATAAGTATTGACACTGTAAAAGTTTTGGATTTAGAAGTTCTCAGTAAGTACTGCCAAGGGTGTACAGTGAACCAGAAGACCAGATTACTTCATAGGCAACAGTGTATAAAAAATTATGATGGCAGTTGGAGGAATGGAGGTAAAAGGAGCAGTTAACATTTTCCAGCATTCGCAGAAGGAGAGAGGTCTCATATATGGGAATTCCTTAGATGATGGAGCCAGCAAGGCTTTCGTTGCAATATAGAACAGTAAGCCATATGATTGATATTCGTAAACAAAAACTTGAGTCTGTAGGACATGTCAAGAAAAGGATGGGAACACGTCTGCGTAACCTAAAAACCAAGCTGCGTAACACAAAACTGTCTGATGGTAAGACAATAAAATGTGCTTCAAGACTAACGGACAAAGTAATTGATGAATTACAGGAATATTATGGGAAGGCCATTAGAGATAATGTGACAATTTAGAGAAGATGAAAAGATGTGTGCGGAGCACTTTCTTTCATCGAATATCAACCGACAAAAAGCCATATCATGCTTTGTGTCCACTTGCACCAAACACTTGGTGTACATATAAGCAAGCTGGTTTTTCTGGCACCCTACATGAATTTACACATAAACATTCTCTTCCTTTGGCAGTAATCGAGGCAATCGAACCTATTTACAGACATTTAGTAAATCCTGAGCTAATAAAGAAGTGTTTACATGGGAAGATCCAGAATGTGAATGAGTCCTCAAATAATGTTGTGTGGTGCCGTGCACCTAAAAATGTATTCGTTGGCCTTATGACTCTAAAAGTTAGCAGTGTCTGATGCTGCAATAACTTTTAATGGTGGGAACTATGAAAGACTTATGGTTCTGGAGACGTTAGGGATAAGATTTGGACAGAACACAGCTAAAGGGTTGTGGGAACTGGATGAGCTTAGTGTACGTGAAGCAGAGTTAGCTGGGCAGTGAATGAAAAAACAAGCAAGAAAGAAAAGGAGGAGGCAATCACTGGGCTGTTGTGACACTCATGAAGACACAGACCGTGGGCCAGGGTAGTTCTAGTGCATAAAAGGCGCAGAAATGTAAGTCTGTGTAAGAATTTGCAATAAAAAAGTTTTGAATCTCAATATCCCTGAACTACATTGTTTGCAATAAATGACCCGTTTTCTAAAAAAGTATTGATGGTACAAACATGAACTTTTCACAGCGTGCCAAGTTTGAGATTCAACACATATGGAAATACAATAATTAAAAGATCCTGAGTTGTATTGTTTTTATGTTCATCTATTTACAAAATACTGTCAAAAAAATGAGTGTTTGAAAACAAAAGGATAAATCGGCCAAAAACTTTTCGAGATTTTTGCTATGTTCGGACGGTTATTAGAGTTTCGTGTAAGACTAGCACTTACATTGATCAAGAATTTTTCGAGATTATTGGTGACAATTTGTGGACTACATCCTACGCTTCATTTAAAAATTTGAAGTACTTCTTCAGATCCAGACTTTGGTAACAACGTTACACAATACTTGTGTGTGTGTGTGTGTGTGTGGCCGTTACATGGATTAACAGGAACTACTGTAGCGGTACTCATTCAGAAGACTAATTCGATGCAGCTCTTCACGCTAGTCAATCTTGTACAAGCGACTTCATTTCTGCATAAAGTACATCCATTTCAACATGTCAACTGTATTCGCGCCTTGATCTCCCTCTACAACTTTTACCCCCTACAGTTTCCTCCATTACCAAACTGACGATTCATTGCTGGCTCAAGATGTGTGCTACTAACCGACCACTTCTTTTACTCAGGCTGTGCCATAAATTTCTTAATTCCCCGACTCAGTTCAGTTTCTCACCACTAGTTATTCGCTGTACGTATCTAACCTTAAGCAATTTTCTGTAGCGTCTCATTTCAAAAGCTTCTGTTCTCTTTTTGTCTGAACTACTTATCATCCATATTTCACTTCTATATAAGGCTGAATTAAAGGCAAACCCTTTCAAAAAAGGCTTCATAACAATTACATTTATATTAGACGTTAACTAATTACCAGTTGAGGAGCTACTCGACCGAATAGTAGCGGCTTCGGTCAAGAATACCATCTTACGACCGGGAGTGCGGTGTGCTGACCCCACGCCCCTTCTATCCGCATCCTCCCCCGAGGATGACACGGCGGTCGGATGGTCCCGGTAGGCCACTCGTGGCCTGAAGATGGAGTGCTTTTAATTTCTCCTACCGACAAATGCTTGTCTTGCTAGTGCCAGACTGCATGTTACGTCCTCTCTAGTTCAGTTCATCATAAGTTATTTTCCTGCCCAAGTACTATTACTTTTAGTGTCTCATATCTTAACCTCATTGCCTCAGTTTTGCCTAATTTAATTAGATTACATACCATTACCGATGTTTTATGTTTGTTGATGTTCATCTTAAAACCGATAATTTATATTCCAAAAGGTTGGTGCTGACAAGTGTGAATATTACCGAAGCATCGGTTTACTGAGTCAAGGCTGCAAAATACTGAAAAAAAATATTTAAAGAAAAATGGAAAACCTGGTATTAGTCGATCTCGGGGAAGATCGATTCGGTTCAAAATGGCTCTGAGCACTATGAGACTTAACTTCTGAGGTCATCAGCCCCCTAGGACTTAGAACTACTTAAACCTAACTAACCTAAGGACATCACACACATCGATGCCCGAGGCAGGATTCGAACCTTCGACCGTAGCGGTCACGCAGGTCTAGACTGTAGCGTTTAGAACCGCTCGTCCACCCCGCTCGGCCGGCCGATCGATTCGAGATCGACGGGAACACACGAGGCGATACCGAGCTTGCGACGTATCTTAAAAGGTAAGTCGAAGAAAGGCAATCCTACGTTTACGGCTTTGTAAATTTATAAAAGGCTCTTGATAACCTTGACTGGAACACAAACTTTGAAATAAGAAAGATAGCAGGGATAAATTACAGGGAGCGAAAGGTCATCTACGACTTGTACTTCTACAGAAACCAGTCAGCAGTTACAGGAATGAAAGAGCAGCAGTAGCTGAGATGAGAAAATAAGATTGTTTTAGCCTCTCCCCGATGTTATTCAATTTATTCGTCGAGCAAGCAGTGAAGGAAACCACGGAGAGATTTGAGATGAGAATTAAAGCCCAGTGAGAAGAAATAAGGACTAAGGTTTGCCGATGAAATTGGACTACTTTCAAGGAAGACAAAGGACTTGGACAAACAGTGATACGGAGTTGATCGTGGTTTGAAAAGTGGTTATAATTTATTGCATTCCTCTTGAGGTCTGAGACCATTTCTCCTTCCTGATATGTGCGTTATACAAAGTGGAATAATTTTATTATGGTTGGCTCTCCGAAAGATCTCAATAATTCTGAGGAAATACAGTCTGCTTTAAGCGCCTTGTTTCAGGCGATTCAGTGCTCTACCAGTTTCTTCTCTCAATATTGTATCACTCTTGTCTAAAGCAGCAACCGACAAGTTACGTATTGGTTGGGGGTGATCGCAGTGATACCTTTGGAAGCTGTGGAAATTAAAACTGTAGTTTTAAGCAATGAAATCTGTGAAACGCTGGAAATATTTGTAGATATGTTGAAGATTGTGAATCATCTTTAAGATTCGTTGATGGATGTGACAGGTGCGCTTGTTGAGGAGCAATCCAGAAAACGCAATGGCTGTTCGAAGAAGTTTCGCTCTTGCAGCCAGTCGTCGTTTACTACGCTCACGATACTTCAAATGGGCATCTGCCAGTTAGCCTCTGGTGGAATATTGTGGAGTGTTGCAGACGGCTTTCACTTGCAGGCCTCAAACTTCGTCACATAATTAATTTGCCAAATTTTTAAAAAGTCGCACAGCGACCGTTATATGCTCTACTAGATTTTGGAAGTGTTCGGAATAGAAAATATTAAGCAGTTGAAACAGTCAACACTGTAAATGGAGGAGCATACGAACCATTCCGTGAACTGCCGACTAACTCCCCCGTCGGAAGTTCGTGGCCCCCTACGGGCATGGGTGTGTGTGATGTCCGTTGCCTAAGTTAGTTTAAGGTAGATCAAGTAGTGCGTGGGTTTAAGGACCGGTGTCCTCAGTAGTTTGATCCCATAAGATCTTACCACGAATTTCCAATTTTCCGTAAGTGTACCAAACTGTCGTCTCACAATCCGCTAAGTTGGCACTAAATTATACTACGCAGAAATCGTCACTTTCAAACGACGGCGTCAGAATTCACTTCATTACTCGGACCAGCAACACGCCGGCTCTAACTCTGACGATCGTTACGGTTCAGCAAGTCCGGCACACACGGAATACAAGAATCTGTAATCTGAGTTTTCGCTCGACTGTAATGTGGAGATTACGTACTACGATGGAAATCTTTCGCATGAAATATTCAACTGTGATGGGCAAAGTGAATCAAACCGTACGTTTCTGCACGTCCCTGGCGTACCACAGGCTAACTAGTATATGCGGCTGCATGTTGTATCAAAGGCGGTGACTTTAAATACTTATTGGAAACAGATGGAGAACATTACATGATAATGATAATCGGAGAGGCCAGTATTCACTCTGATGTTTCGAGGTATTACACCCAAATTAGTGAATGGTTTGAGAACTGAACAGATCACACGCGCTGCAGTAAATTTTCTTCTCAAAATTCATTTTCTTGGCTTCACATTTACGAAAGCCCATAGCCAAGTCAGTTGGTCGCAAAATATTGGGTATAGAATTGGTATATACGAAACACGTTAAAAATCTGTTTTTAAATATTTTTTTAAAAAATTTTGTGGTGTATGTAATTTTTTTAATTTTATGGTTGCGGGAGATGAATGAATAGACTCACATTTGTCAAACACAGGAATAAGACAAAAATGGGTGAAGATATACTAAGTAAAAGTGCTGCAGTAGTGATGTTTGCCATTCTCCTTCACATCGATCCAAAACTTAGGTCATCAGTGCAGGAACACGGGATACAAAGGAGTGCTATACATTATGATTTCAAATAATTCACTGAATGGGTTTAGATGTACTATCCAATTGTGACGTATGAAAATTTATGCCAGACAGGGACTCGTAACTTCCCAGTTATTGCGAGTGGTCAGTTTCATCACTCTGGCTATCCGTGCACGCTTCCTGGCAAGACACAAACCTCCATACGCCACAGTCCACGTCCTTACATCGCAGTCTTATGTACGTCTCTCCTTAAGCTCGCAACATTACTTGATTCCCATTCAGGCAGGGTGACACAACCAGAAGGAATCGAAACCATTTTTATAGTCGTATGGCCCCTCTCGCTTTAAGAAACTGGGATCTAACTTGACGCTCAGCAGCTACGTGGAATACTACTCGAATTATTCACTGAATTCGGATTTAATGACAGAAGCTGCAATGGCATAGATGTATTACCCAACTGTGACATCAAAAAATTTGTACCGATCTGGTACACGAATCCGGATTCCCTGCTGTTGGTGGTGTCATTCTCCCTAAGCGTGAATCAAGTAACGTTGCGCTGATGAAGAGAGGCGTACTTAGGATGACGATATAACGACGTGGACTGTGACATATGGAGTAGTGAGTCGAGCCAGAAAGCGTGCACGGATAGCCGAAGTGGTTAAGGCGAACGCTCGTGAAAAGCGGGAAATCCCAGTTCAAGCCGAAGTCAGGCACAAATTTTCATATGTCACAATTGGGTAATACATCTATACCCACTGCAGATGGATGTCATGAAATTCGCATTCAGCGAATAATTTGGGCCGCGCAGCCTTAGCCGAGCGATCTGGGGCGCTGCAGTCATGGAATGTGCTGTTGGTCTCGGCGGAGGTTCGAGTCCTCCCTCGGGCATGGGTGTGTCTGTTTGTCCTTAGGATAATTTAGGCTACCTAGTGTGTAACCTTAAGGACTGGTAACCTTAGCAGTTAAGTCCCATAAGTTTTCACACACATTTCAACATTTTTTAAATAATTTGGAATAATATTTGATATAGCTCCTGATCATCAAATCATTTGTAAGTGCTGCATATTACATGGTTTATTCAGTTCGGCTCAAATATCACCACTGATCCACCTTAACAAGAAACGTAATACTGATTCAGCACGTTAGCCGTTAACGTTTCACTGAAAACTCGTAAAGGAGTTGTTGCAAGTCTCATTCTCGCATTTTTATTCAATACGGCATTCGTCTTTGCAGTGAGTTACGAATCGTTTCAAACACTCCGTGAATCTTCTCATAAATCTTGACAGGACTGTACAATTCGATGCTCAGATTCTTCAACCGTATCAACAGGAACGCTGTACGATTTACTTTTGACATGACCCCAGACAGTAAAATCCTGATATTGAGGTCTTGCAAGACAAGCTACCGTCCCTTCCCGATCTATCCGTCTTTGATCATACTGGTGCCTCAGATGTCGTCCTACATCAGCAGTAAACGGAGGTGTTGACGCAACAGCAGCCACCAAGTTCCCAACCATAGACCATGGGTGAACTAGGGACTTACAAGAAATACTTCAGATACAGGGGCAGTCAAATTAAAATGACATACACAGAAAAAAAGTACGTAAACTGTTTATTATTTCTAAGGTAATCGACATAATTGTTAATACATTATCAGACTGTGAGACAAGATTGTCAAGAAAAAATGTTTACGGGTGCCTGCGGAACCACAATTGTAGCCAAATGTGCACCTCTTCGTCCGAAGCAAACCGACAGCCACGAATATCTTTCTTCAGAGTTACAAAAATATGGACACCGCGTTGGGAAAGATTTTTTTATGTGAAGTACACAATTTTACATTGCTGAACATTCGAAAAAAGTTACCCGTCTTTGTACCGCTTTGAAATATTATCAAGATATGATTGGCTATTTGTTCAGTGTCTTCTCAGACAGTACTTCATTATAAATACACTACAGGGCATTAAAATTGCTACACCACGAAGATGACGTGCTACAGACGTGAAATTTAACTGGCAGGAGGAAGCTGCTGTGATATGCAAATGATAAGCTTTTCAGAGCATTCACACAAAGTTGGCGCCGGTGGTGATACCTAAAACGTGCTGACATGAGGAAAGTTTCCAACCGATTTCTCATACACAAACAGCAATTGACGGGCGTTGCCTGGTGAAACGTTGTTGTGATGCCTCGTGTAAGGAGGAGAAATGCGTACCATCACGTTTCCGACTTTGATAAAGGTCGGATTGTAGCCTATCAGCTCGGAGACCACGGCTGAGGTTATCGTTGACGTTGCATTGCAGACAAGAGCGCCTGCGATGGTGCACTCAACGACGAACCTGGGTGCACGAATGGCAAAACGTCATTTTTTCGGATGAATCCAGGTTCTGTTTACAGCATCATGATGGTCGCATCCGTTTTTGGCGACATCGCGGTGAACGCACATTGGAAGCGTGTATTCGTCATCGCCATACTGGCGTATCACCCGGCGTGATGGTATGAGGTGCCATTGGGTACAAGTCTCGGTCACCTCTTGTTCGCGTTGACAGCACTTTGAACAGTGGAAGTTATATTTCAGATGTGTTACGACCCGTGGCTCTACCCTTCATTCGATCCCTGCGACACCCTACATTTCAGCAGGACAATACACGACCGCATGTTGCATGTCCTGTACGGACCTTTCTGGATACAGAAAATGTTCGACTGCTGCCCTGGCCGGCACATTCTCCAGATCTCTCACCAATTGAAAACGTCTGCCCAATGGTGGCCGAGCAAGTGGCTCGTCACAATACGCCAGTCACTACTCTTGATGAACTTTGGTATCGTCTTGAAGCTGCATGGGCAGCTGTATCTGTACAAGCCATCCAAATTCTGTTTGACTCAATGCCCAGACGTATCAAGGTCGTTATTACTGCCAGAGGTGGTTGTTCTGCGTACTGATTTTTCAGTATCTATGCACCCAAATTGCATGAAAATGTAATCACCTGTCAGTTCTAGTATAATACACTCCTGGAAATGGAAAAAAGAACACATTGACACCGGTGTGTCAGACCCACCACACTTGCTCCGGACACTGCGAGAGGGCTGTACAAGCAATGATCACACGCACGGCACAGCGGACACACCAGGAACTGCCTTGTTGGCCGTCGAATGGCGCTAGCTGCGCAGCATTTGTGCACCGCCGCCGTCAGTGTCAGCCAGTTTGCCGTGGCATACGGAGTTCCATCGCAGTCTTTAACACTGGTAGCATGCCGCGACAGCGTGGACGTGAACCGTATGTCCAGTTGACGGACTTTGAGCGAGGACGTATAGTGGGCATGCGGGAGGCCGGGTGGACGTACCGCCGAATTGCTCAACACGTGGGGCGTGAGGTCTCCACAGTACATCGATGTTGTCGCCAGTGGTCGGCGGAAGGTGCACGTGCCCGTCGACCTGGGACCGGACCGCAGCGACGCACGGATGCACGCCAAGACCGTAGGATCCTACGCAGTGCCGTAGAGGACCGCACCGCCACTTTCCAGCAAATTAAGGACACTGTTGCTCCTGGAGTATCGGCGAGGACCATTCGCAACCGTTTCCATGAAGCGGGGCTACGGTCCCGCTCACCGTTAGGCCGTCTTCCGCTCACGCCCCAACATCGTGCAGCCCGCCTCCAGTGGTGTCGCGACAGGCGTGAATGGAGGGACGAACAGAGACGTGTCGTCTTCAGCGATGAGAGTCGCTTCTGCCTTGGTGCCAATGATGGTCGTATGCGTGTTTGGCGCCGTCCATGTGAGCGCCACAATCAGGACTGCATACGACCGAGGCACACAGGGCCAACACCCGGCATCATGATGTGGGGAGCGATCTCCTACACTAGCCGTACACCTCTGGTGATCGTCGAGAGGAAACTGAATAGTGCTCGGTACATCCAAACCGTCATCGAACCCATCGTTCTACCATTCCTAGACCGGCAAGGGTACTTGCTGTTCCAACAGGACAATGCACGTCCGCATGTATCCCGTGCCACCCAACATGCTCTAGAAGGTGTATGTCAACTACCCTGGCAAGCAAGATCTCCGGATCTGTCCCCCATTGAGCATGTTTGGAACTGGATGAAGCGTCGTCTCACGCGGTCTGCACGTCCAGCACGAACGCTGGTCCATCTGAGGCGCCAGGTGGAAATGGCATGGCAAGCTGTTGCACAGAACTACATCCAGCATCTCTACGATCGTCTCCATGGGAGAATAGCAGCCTGCATTGCTGCGAAAGGTGGATATACACTGTAGTAGTGCCGACATTGTGCATGCTCTGTTGCCTGTGTCTATCTGCCTGTGGTTCTGTCAGTGTGATCATGTGATGTATCTGACCCCAGGAATGTGTCAATAAAGTTTCCCCTTCCTGGGACAATGAATTCACGGTGTTCTTATTTCAATTTCCAGGAGTGTATATTTGTCCAATGAATACCCGTTTCTCATCTGTAGTTCTTCTTGGTGTAGCAATTTTAATGGCCAGTAGTGTAACTGCATCATCTGCAGAAATTCGAGGTTACTGCTGATACTACCTTCTAGGTCAACAGGATGCAACACGAACAGCATGGATCTCACCACAAGGGCTTGTTGCACGCAAGAAGTTACTTCTACTTGTGTCACTAACCCTTCGTCCAAGAAAACTTGCTGCATCCTCCGTACCAAGAAATCCTCAATACAGTCACAAATTTTAATTGACACCCAACACAATCAAACATTAACTAATTTGCTCTTCTGCGTTCCTGAGTCAAATGCTTCTCGGACGTCAGGAAATACTGCATCCACCTGACCGACCGCCTTGCTCCCTGTTTTTAAGGACGTCATCTGAGAAAAGCGCAAGTTGAATTTGGCATGTTCTCGGGATCAGGTCTGGTTGGCATGGAGTAGATTCGAGCGACCTCTCTATGTTTTAACTCTGGTTATGTTGGGGCCTCTGTAATAGACAGATTCGAAGATATTGGACGATAGCGTTCTGGATTACGTCTGCCGCCACTCTGGTAGACGGGTGTGATTTGAGGTTTCTTCCAATCGCTGGGTGCAGATTTTTGCTTAACAAATGTATAGTATACAGAGTGGCAAGTCAGCTTCATATTGTGCATAAATTCTAACGAGGTCCATCGGTCACTGGAGCCTTGTATAATTTTAGCGATTTTAGTTGTTTCTCAACGCCAATGAAGTTAATATCCGTATAACTTATCTTTGCAGATGTGTTCTTTAATTGTTCTTCAGCTACCACGCCCCAATTTTGTCCTCAAAAGCAACAGAAGTTTTCCATTTTGCCTGAGTTAGGTACGCCTGATTGCGCAGAAGAAAAAGTAATTAATCACCTGGGGTGCCACACTCTGATACCCTTCACTTTACGAATGATAGCCTTTGCACCTTCACAGAGATACTCTGCTTTACAAGATATCGAGTTGTGTGTAAATTGTATTCCGAGAGGTATGGAGCTAGTTCTATATTTCACATGGTCACACTTTGAAACGTGATTCGAAATCCAGATGATCAAATTAATGGAAATACAATAAGTTTGTTTCAAAGTACTGTCGCAGCAGAAGCCAATTCACTTCGGCGAGTAAGAAGTAGATTTCTGTAAAGATATCGTACCAATCGAAATATTTCAATGTTGGCGAATTCCTGGTATCTTGATATTCTTTTTCTTTCCAACTGCTTTTCTAATCTTCATGATACACTGCACTTCACACTTAGGGTCTTGTAAGGCGATTCATTGCGCCACTTTCAGGTGATTTCTCGACCATTCGACTGTCAAATAGCTCTAGGAAAAAATGAACACCTAAGACTTTCCGTGCTAGCACTGATTCGTCTTATTTGCGTCTCCCTATGCATTGCTGAGTCAACAAAGCATTTTAGTATTCGAAACAGAAAGTTAGTGACCGTAATTTCGTGAGAAGAGCTCGCCGCAACGAAAAAGTCTTTGTTTTAATCACTGTCACTCAACTCGCATGGTTATTTCACGATAACACATAATGAACTTCCTTTCTTTAAACTTCTTCGACGTTCTCCGTCAAGCCTATGTGGTAAGGGTCCCATACCGCACAGTATCACTTCAGAAGAGGCCTAGCAATGTTATTATAGGCGATCTCTTTATTAGTTTTGTTGTATCTTCTAAGCGTTCTGCCAATAAAGAGCAGTGTTTGGTTCGCCGTACCAACAACATTTTATTTGTGTGATGGCTCCAATTTAAGTTGGACATAGTTGTAATTCTTACATATTTAGTTGAGTCGACAACATTTAAGTTTGTGAGATTTGTAGTCTAACGGAAATTTAAATGATTTTTTTTAGCACTCATGTTAATGACCTGAGACTTTTTATTGTTCAGAGTCAACCGCCACTTTTCGCACCGTGCAGATACCTTGTCTGTATGTTCACATACATCTGCCTCTTTTCACAATGGATTTTACCGTTTCCGTAACTTGTCTAGCGCAATAATTAAACAGATAGCGGAGACAACTGAACGAGTGTGCGTTGACGTAATGAGTGACGCATGCACGCAGTAAAACTGCAGGCCACCGGGCTAGCTTACAGCGGGTACAAAAGCAGAGATAAGCGGAAAACACGATTCCACGATTACCGCTTCGTTAAAGTGCGTCACAGACTTAACTGCATCGCATAATTAACCGAATGAGCAAATAAATTAAACCGACAAGTTAACTGAATCGGATAATTAATTAAATAACAAAGTAGGTTCCTTTTTGCTGTGAACTTTTTTTTCAAAGCAGATTTGCCTCGAATGTGTCGCGTGCAGTGGTAATCTGGTTTGGCGTTTGATACCGGACGGACGACGTCGATGTGAATCAAATAATCAGAAAACGTGCAGTGCAAGTCTGGATAGTAATACAGAGTATTAGATTCACACACACTAAATTGTTCTGTAACTAAATGTCTTTAAAACTGTATCACACTAAATTTGGTTAGGAATTTAGTTTATAGTTTTGAACGTGTTACACTCTAAAACTGTTATAGCGCACTGGTCGTTGCTGTATCATCATCAGACACTAAAGTCAACGCCTTGATGTAGCAGCTATGCTTCTCTGTCCCTCGCTTTTTTGCCATTTGGCTCTAGTTGCTGCGCTCATACTACTGATAACATTTAGTAGTACGGATGTTCTGGGTCTGCCTCTTCGTTTTTTTCCCAGAATTTTTCCTTCTAATATGTTTGTTATGAAGCTGTTGTGTCGAATTTAGTGTGCAAATAGTTTAGTTTTTTTCGGGGTATCATATTAATTAACGTCGTTTTCTCTTTAATTTCCTTTAGTTTTTGATCTTTGTATTTTCTTTCAGCCCAGGATGTTTTTGCACCTCTTTCTCATATTCGTATATCTACTGCTTCTCTCTCTCTCCTTCTCTTTTTCTGCATCTCCGGATATACCTTTCACAAACACAATGTAAAATGCTCCAGGTAGATGTCTTGACGAATTTCTTCCTTGCTTCTGTTTATAGTGTCTGTAAATAAACTACTCTTGTTTCTGAAGGCTTGTTTAGTCATTTCAATTCTTCCTTTAATATCCATCATACTTCTATTGTGATCCGTTACTGTACTCCCAAATCAGCAAACTTCATTTACTTGCATTAATACTTTATTTCCTTGTGCTTATTTGTCTCTTCGATTTATCTACAGGGTGTTTCAAAAATGACCGGTATATTTGAAACGGCAATACAAACTAAACGAGCAGCGATAGAAATACACCATTTGTTGCAATATGCTTGGGACAACAGAACATTTTCAGGCGGACAAACATTCGAAATTACAGTAGTTACAATTTTCAACAACAGATGGCGCTGCGGTCTGGGAAACTGTATAGTACGATATTTTCCACATATGCAACATTCGTAGCAATAATATGGTGTAGTCTCTGAATGAAATTACCCGAAACCTTTGACAACGTGTCTGGCGGAATGGCTTCACATGCAGATGAGATGTACTGCTTCAGCTGTTCAATTGTTTCTGGATTCTGGCGGTACACCTGTTCTTTCAAGTGTCCCCACAGAAAGAAGTCACAGGGGTTCATGTCTGGCGAATAGGGAGGCCAATCCACGCCGCCTCCTGTATGTTTCGGATAGCCCAAAGCAATCACACGATCATCGAAATATTCATTCAGGAAATTAAAGACGTCGGCCATGCGATGTGGCCGGGCACCATCTTGCATAAACCACGAGGTGTTCGCAGTGTCGTCTAAGGCAGTTTGTACCGCCACAAATTCACGAAGAATGTCCAGACAGCGTGATGCAGTAATCTTTTCGGATCTGAAAAATGGGCCAGTGATTCCTATGGAAGAAATGGCGGCCCAGACCAGTACTTTTTGAGGATGCAGGGACGATCGGACTGCAACATGGGGCTTTTCGGTTCCCCATATGCGCCAGTTCTGTTTATTGACGCAGCCGTCCAGGTAAAAATAAGCTCGTCAGTAAACCAAATGCTGCCCACATGCATATCGCCGTCATCAATCCTGTGCACTATATCGTTGGCGAATGTCTCTCGTGCAGCAATGGTGGCGGCGCTGAGGAGTTGCCGCGTTTGAATTTTGTATGGATAGAGGTGTAAACTCTGGCGCATGAGACGATACGTGGACGTTGGCGTCATTTGGACCGCAGCTGCAACACGGCGAACGGAAACCCGAGGCCGCTGTTGGATCACCTGCTGCACTAGCTGCGCAGTGCCCTCTGTGGTTGCCGTACGCGCTCGCCCTACCTTTCCAGCACGTTCATCCGTCACGTTCCCAGTCCTTTGAAATTTTTCAAACAGATCCTTTATGGTATCGCTTTTCGGTCCTTTGGTTACATTAAACCTCCGTTGAAAACTTCGTCTAGTTGCAACAACACTGTGTTCTAGGCGGTGGAATTCCAACACCAGAAAAATCCTCTGTTCTAAGGAATAAACCATGTTGTCCACAGCACACTTGCACGTTGTGAACAGCACACGCTTACAGCAGAAGGACGACGTACAGAATGGCCCACCAACAGACTGCGTTGTCTTCTATATCTTTCACATCACTTGCAGCGCCATCTGTTGTTGAAAATTGTAACTACTGTAATTTCGAACGTTTGTCCGCCTGAAAATGTACTGTTGTCTCTCAAGCATATTGCAACAAATGGTGTATTTCTATCGCTGCTCGTTTAGTTTTTATTTCCGTTTCAAATATACCGGTCATTTTTGAAACACCCTGTATGACTATTGTGTTATCATTGTATAAGTTTATTTTTCAGTTTCTTATTGTCCAAGGCATCAGACAAAATATATCTCACGTCCTTTTCAGAATCTGCTAAGTCTGCTGTATTGTCAGCAAGTCATTGCATGGGTTTAATACTAACAGCGTGATAAACGTTATCATTATCGATGTGCAGTACTTTGACATATATGGGGAGAAGACAACCTGAATTTTTTAGACGCTGGTTAATGGCTGCAAAATTAACAAGCGAAAAATCTATATTGCAGAATGTTAATTAAATAATGTCCTCCTCATTTTACTGAAAATTAAATGGCACCGAGGGAAGTTGTCCACACGATATACATGGTGTAAGAACAATTAAGGTTACCAATTACGATTGTATGACAGCTGTCACTCTAAAAGGTATAAATCATGATATCATAAATATATTTGTATGCACCCTGCTGTGTATTAAATATGAAATCAGTTATTGTTTAGTTCTTTGCCTTGATTTTGTAACAGAGGTAATGATGGCGATTATCAAAAATGAAAGAAAAGCAGTATTAATCAAAAGAAAAGATGGAAGAAAATCAAATTAAACTTTTGACCGTGATCGAACCCACACCTCTCAGTAAGTTAGCTCGCAGCTCTGCACAGTGTGTGGATTCTCTGTTCTACATACCAAAGTCATTTTCGCTGACGGTACCCGCTTTCCGAGGATCTTGTCTCTTGAACAAAGATACTTCTGGGTTAACGGCTTCTCTGTGAGATAGCTGACACACTTAAACAGTATCACCATTCAGCCCGTTACCTGATCCCCATCGTTGACCCAACGTCCTTCTGTTGAAAGTTGCGTCTTTGCTAGCCTTGAAGTTCGCTTCTGTGGGACATCAGCAATGAAATTCGTGCGAATGTAGTATTTCCTTTGTATTATTCACAATATTGCATAAGTTTATAAAGAATAAAACAATTACCCATATTGTCAATGACACACTTATAGCTTTTTATTTGCAGCACATCTTGTTCCCCATCGAGAAATTTTTACATCATTTGCTTCCTCAGCTTTAACATTCTGCTAGCACATTCTGTGACCTCTTCCATCTCCTCTGTCACTGCTTTCTCCTTCTAAATGCCAATAAATTCAATTTTGTTAAGAGTAAGGTTGCACATTCAGGAAGTAATGTACAGTACTTTCACTGTACCAATATACACTCCTGGAAATGGAAAAAAGAACACATTGACACCGGTGTGTCAGACCCACCATACTTGCTCCGGACACTGCGAGAGAGCTGTACAAGCAATGATCACACGCACGGCACAGCGGACACACCAGGAACCGCGGTGTTGGCCGTCGAATGGCGCTAGCTGCGCAGCATTTGTGCACCGCCGCCGTCAGTGTCAGCCAGTTTGCCGTGGCATACGGAGCTCCATCGCACTCTTTAACACTGGTAGCATGCCGCGACAGCGTGGACGTGAACCGTATGTGCAGTTGACGGACTTTGAGCGAGGGCGTATAGTGGGCATGCGGGAGGCCGGGTGGACGTACCGCCGAATTGCTCAACACGTGGGGCGTGAGGTCTCCACAGTACATCGATGTCGTCGCCAGTGGTCGGCGGAAGGTGCACGTGCCCGTCGACCTGGGACTGGACCGCAGCGACGCACAGATGCACGCCAAGACCGTAGGACCCTACGCAGTGCCGTAGGGGACCGCACCGCCACTTCGCAGCAAATTAGGGACACTGTTGCTCCTGGGGTATCGGCGAGGACCATTCGCAACCGTCTCCATGTAGCTGGGCTACGGTCCCGCACACCGTTAGGCCGTCTTCCGCTCACGCCCCAACATCGTGCAGCCCGCCTCCAGTGGTGTCGCGACAGACGTGAATGGAGGGACGAATGGAGACGTGTCGTCTTCAGCGATGAGAGTCGCTTCTGCCTTGGTGCCAATGATGGTCGTATGCGTGTTTGGCGCCGTGCAGGTGAGCGCCACAATCAGGACTGTATGCGACCGAGGCACACAGGGCCAACACCCGGCATCATGGTGTGGGGAGCGATCTCCTACACTGGCCGTACACCTCTGGTGATCGTCGAGGGGACACTGAATAGTGCACGGTACATCCAAACCGTCATCGAACCCATCGTTCTACCATTCCTAGACCGGCAAGGGAACTTGCTGTTCCAACAGGACAATGCACGTCCGCATGTATCCCGTGCCACCCAACGTGCTCTAGAAGGTGTAAGTCAACTACCCTGGCCAGCAAGATCTCCGGATCTGTTCCCCATTGAGCATGTTTGGGACTGGATGAAGCGTCGTCTCACGCGGTCTGCACGTCCAGCACGAACGCTGGTCCAACTGAGGCGCCAGGTGGAAATGGCATGGCAAGCCGTTCCACAGGACTACATCCAGCATCTCTACGATCGTCTCCATGGGAGAATAGCAGCCTGCATTGCTACGAAAGGTGGATATACACTGTACTAGTGCCGACATTGTGCAACCTCTGTTGCCTGTGTCCATGTGCCTGTGGTTCTGTCAGTGTGATCATGTGATGTATCTGACCCCAGGAACGTGTCAATAAAGTTTCCCCTTCCTGGGACAATGAATTCACGGTGTTCTTATTTCAATTTCCAGGAGTGTATGTGCCCTAGATAGTTTCTGCTATCATCTGGCCTGCAGTTTCCCTTATCGAGTAAACTACATGGTAGACCAAACCTTTAACATCAAAATTTCTAAGGTACTAGCAGATTTAAAAATGAATATTCTGGGGCAAGGTGACAGTTGTATATAACACATTATCTGATCAAAAGTATCACGACACCTCTTTCTAAGGCTAAATTGACAGCTAGGCGTCACGAAAGGCGGACCTACCACTTTAAAAGGAAACGAGGAGTATTGTGCTGTGAGCCCGCCCGGTTGGCCGTGCGGTCTAACGCACGGCTTTCCGGGCAGGAAGGCGCGCCTGGTCCCGGTGCACCGGGCAGGTCGTGGATGGTTTTTTAAGAGCTCACGAACGATTCCTTCCGCTCCAAAGCCCAGTGTCCTGTATCACTAGTTTCTCTGATTTCTGCTCTTGAGGAAGAATGGACTGTCGTTCTTCCACAGGCATTCGCACAACTTATTGTAAGGGACTCCAGTAGAGTTCAAGCAATCATAAAGGCGAACGGTAGGCACACGCCATATTATTGTTGCCTATAGTAATATACACTAATTGATAACCCGATAGTTAAGAGTGGATGGTGTATTTGAAGCGGCACGAGGTCATGGGAAAGCAATGCATTTGTGGCAAGTACTTGTACATTGCTTATGTCTCATAACTAACAGCTGCCTACTGCATGGGCACAGGTGGTGCTAACATAGAAAACAGCACATGGTCGTTTGTTACGTGTCTACAATTCAACGAACGGGGTGATACAATAGTAAGGCACTGTACCCGCACTCGGGAGGAGTGTTCAAATCCTCATTAGGACACCCAAGTTTTGAATTTCCCTAATTTTTCTAAACCGCTTAAGTCGACGTCGGCAAGGTTTACTCGTCAAGATCACGGCTGATGCCTTTTCCTTTCTTCCCCAACCGGAGCTTGATCTCCGTCTGCAATGACCTCGTCTCCTGCCTTTCCTTTTTTTGTTGCAATCATAAATTTGTTGATTTGCAGTAAATCAGTAAATGGGAGAGAATTACTTGACAAAGCGAACTGAACACCTGAGCACGATATCAGTGTCTACGCATAAGGAAGAGCGAGGTGAGGATAGTAACAGCGTGCATTCCAGTATTCTTGAAAGTGGGGCGGTGTCACACGCTACACGTCAATGCATTAACTAGATGATTAATCAGCGTTGACCAGATATGTATTTATTCTAGTCCTATTAGTCCATATGCTCTTTCCACTCTTTCCACCTCTCTCGGCTCATCTCCTCCTCTCAGTCTTTCTGTCCATCTCCTGCTCACTTTCTGTCTGTTAGTTCACCCTCTCCCTCTTTCTATCTCCACCAGCGTCTGGTAGGCGGCTACAATTGGCCACGGTGTATGCAGGGTAGCCATCTACGTAATTCTGCAGCAATGCTGGCATCGTATTCTTCTTCAACATGGCGTTCTACCATTAGCAGTGGACAAGATTACTCCATGTCGCAAGCCAATGCTGCATTTCTGCATCTGGCTACATGAATGGGGTCTATCTCTTGCCATTACATCCCTCGCTAGAGCGACTATATATACTCCGAGCTCAGCCATTGCTAACATTCCGTCTGTGTCCTGCATTTATCTGGCGCATTTTCTGTGCCAATAATCAGTTTGATGTGTAGTGAAGTAGCAACAGCCTCATCGAGTAGTATCGGTTCAAATGGCTCTGAGCACTATTGGACTTAACTTCTGAGGTCATCAGTCACCTAGAACTTAGAACTACGTAAACCTAACTAACCTAAGGACATCACACGCATCCATTTCCGAGGCAGGATTCGAACCTGCGACAGTAGCGGTCGCGCGGATCCCGACTGTAGCGCCTAGAACCGCTCGACCACCCCGGCCGGCTCGAGTAGTATCATCAACTAGGGAAAGCCGCTGCTCTACGAGCTGTCAGCTAGCCATGATGATCCTGGGCTACGAACTGAAGCCATCGAGGCGGGGTACCCATTGGGTGCCATCGCCTGGACTCCAGCCAGTCTCCGACAGTCCTGGGTTCGATTCGAGGCGTCTACGCGGCCCTGCTAGCCGCCTTCGGGCGCGCGCTGTGTATGCTCGCTGTACTGTGAAACTATCATCCGACGTGCTTCAACAAGGCCATCGTACTTCCAGTTGTGTTATGCTGTTGCAGCGTTCCGCAGACCGCTACTCTCAGCTCTGCGCCACAGTCTTTGACCTCCTGTATGGAAGCATCGAATAATAGAAAATGTTTTAGTGAGTCGGCGTTCTTGAATCAGTGCTCGTCACGGTACTAGAAGATCACATCCCCGCTGCCTCCTCCACACACTATTCTGGGGGCATAACTCTAGCGTCAGAGTAGCAGTCAACATGAAAAGAACATCATTTTCTTTGTTGTTGTTGTCTTCAGTCCAAAGAGTGGTTTGATGCAGCTCTCCATGCTAATCTAACCTGTGCAAGCCTCTTATCCTACATCCTTCTCAAACTGTGTACTGTATTCATCTCTTCGTCTCCCTCTACGAATTTATCCCCCCCCCCCCCCCAATCCCCTCGCTTCCCTCCAGTGTTAAATCGGTGATCCCTTGATGCCTCATATTGTGTCCTGCCAACCGATCCCGTCTTCTAGTCAGGATGTACCACAAATCTCTCTTCTCCCTAGTTGTGTTCAGTAACTCCTCATTAGTTACGCGATCCACCCAGCTAACCTTCAGCATTCTTCTGTAGCGCTACATTTCGGAATCTTCTATTATCTTCTTGTCATTTCCATACATGGCTACACTCCATACAAATACTTTCAGAAAAAACTTCCTGACACTTAAATTTCTCTTCTTCAGAAACGCTTTTCTTGCCATTGGCAGCCTAGATTTTATATCCTCCCTACGTCGAACATCACAGTTATTTTGCTGCCCAAATAGCAAAACTCATCTACTACTCTGTGTCTCATTTCCTAATCTAATTCCCACAGCATCACCTGATTTAATTCTACTGCATTCCATTATCCTCATTTTTACTTTTGTTGATGTCCGTCTTGTATCCTCCTTTAAAGTCACTGTCCATTCCGTTCAACTACTCTTCCAAGTCCTTTGCTATCTCTGATAGAATTACTATGTCATCGGCAAACCTCAATTTTTTTTTTTGTTTCTTCTCGCTGGACTTTAATTTTTGCCCAAAACTTTCTTTTGTTTCCTTTTCTGCTTGCTCAGTATACATATTGAATAACATGGATAGGCTACAACCCTGTCTCACTGCCTTCTCAACCACTGCTTCCCTCTCGTGCCCTTCGACTCGTATAACTGCCATCTGGTTTCTGTACAAATTGTGTTAGTATTTTGCGACCGTCTCTTATTATAATGATTGTTCGGTAATTTTCACACGCGTCACAACACCATTACATAACATATTTATTCATATCGTTCATGAGATGCTTGTTTTGTGCTATTTGCTTCTGTTTTCTTGCTTGAACACATCAATCCCAGCGAGAATCACTGTTCAAGCTATACATGGACTCGTCCGTGAACATAATCTGGGACCACTGTTCCAATGACCATATACTGTGTTCTTGACGCCAGGCTTTACAGGCTGTCCTGTGACCAGGGATCAGTGGAATGCACCTTGCAGGTCTCCGGCGAATAAACCTTGTCTGTTGAGTCGTCTGTAGACTGTGTGTCTGGAGACAACTGTTCCGGTGACTGTGGTAAGGTCCCGAACAAAGCTACTTGCAGTATTCCGTGACCTTCTGCGGGCACTGATGGTGAGATATCGGTCTTCTTGTGGTGTTGTACACTGTGGACGTCCCATACTGCAACTCCTGGACACGTTTTCTGTCTGCTTGAATCGTTGCCATAATTTTGATAAGACACTTTTTGGCACACAGAGGGCCCATGCTAAGACCTGCTGTATTTGACCAGCCCCAGTCGCCCTAGTTTTCTACCCGCCGTAACGTCACCAATATGTGTTCCTTGAGCCAGTCACCATTAGCACGTCTGAAAACGTCTGCACACTTACCCGCTGCACCGTACTCTGACGTGCACCAACACACCTCTGCGTGTGTGGACTTCTGCCAGCGCCACCGTGCGACGACCACGGGTCAAATGCACCGCATGGTCGTACCCCGAGGTGATTTAAACCCGCAAACCTCCAACCAGAGCGTTGTTTCACCATGTATCAGCATTATCCTTAATTTATGAGCATGAGTGTAGTTCTCCAGTTATACCGACTGAAGACCTATTTCACTTTTTCTTATTGTGGTTTGCCCTTGACGACAGTGTGTGTCTGCTACTCTGGATCTTAATCCTAGCAGATAATTTTGTTTATTACAGGGAAGTTTGAAACCCTCATGGTTCCTCACCGCAAGCAGTGGTTTGAAACAGGCATTTACATTTCCTGGAGCATAGCGGGGATACATTGCTAATCAAATAAAAGCTTCAGAGTATTAGCAGTTCATTATAAATTCTATATCGTTATAAAAGTGGAATTCAGCCAGTCAAAACGTTGTTGAGGTCGGAAGTTCATATGCATTAGTGGAAAACGTATAATAGATTAAAGTCTTTATATTCGTAAATAATGAACATAATTGTTCACTGAAGTATGCTGTTGCTACAAATCAAAGGAAGTATTTGCTTTCATTTCACTTCATTTTATATCTTGCATTGGCTGTAAAGGTACTCAAACGTAGAGTGATGCATATTCCACACAAATAGTATTTTCAAACTCAGTCACACTTGCTACTAGTTCATTACACCCAAATGTGATTTACATCACGTCACAATTACTACTGATCAAACTAATTATTTCCAAAACTGAACCTCTTTACCTAGCTGTAATTTTCCAAATAATGACGATACTTTCTTGTGTGTTTGTATGTGATGAACAAATACGCGAAAAGAAAAGGCATTACGTGCTAGAGCCGTTGGTAGCTTCGTGGAGAATCCTCACTTTCCGTCACTGTAACTCAAAAACAATTAACCTTCCTTTTTAAAGGCTTCGCTTTGGTATGTTGCAGAGCTATCCCTGCAGCTTCAACAGGTCATGTGTGAGCCGGTGCATCTGACAGAGTTGCAGTGCAAGAAAATAATCAGCGGAATCACCTCTAATTGGTTGGCTCTTTCAGTTGGTCGTTCCATTCTTGCTATGTCACTCATCTTCTCTGGACCAAGTGCATAGGGTACAAACAAGGACGACACATTATACGAATAGAGTTAATGATTTTTTAGAAGTAGTTGACAAAGAGAATAGGTTTGTTTTGAATGAATAATACCAATGGGTTTGTAAGGCCAGCAGTAACCATCGGTAGTTTGTTAAAAGAAATTTCTGTGCAAAGTAGCTGGACAGAGGAGTAGTGTAAGATGAGGGGACACTTAATGATGAAATTGAATTGCTGGGAAGGGACCATAAGTCATGGAAAGTACAGTTTGCTAAGATTTCCCACACATTAGGAGCAATGTTTAATAACAGTAGATTTTCAATAGCTTCGTTACCTGATATGCCTACTTGTTTGTACAGTATGGTATTGTTGACAGAACAAAAGAAAGTGTTTGCTTTGAGGGATGTGGAAGCTTTCCAGTTAATGTATCCTCATAATAGCGGTAGCCTGGCAAGCACAGTAACAAAGGCTGTTGACGAAGGGATACTTTCGTAAGTTTTTGCAAACTGTTATGTAACAGAGTAGTTTCTGCGCGAGCGATGTGTCAATTGATTGAATTACGTTAGAGGTGCGAACAAGGGAATAACGAGCAGTTTGGAGAATATGCAACCAGAGCTAGCACAGCTGTGCACACATTTTGTATTGTGGCCACTGAGGATGAGGTAGTACCTAATATATTAGAAGGCATTAAACATGAAGATTAGCTGATGATGTTCGCCCAGCGCCCTTGTACTTTCAGGTATTTAGAAGAAGTAACATATACTGAAGGATTCATGTAAGTTCGTCAAGGTAAGGAGCGTGAAAGTGAAATAAGTGAGAAACTTGAAAAGGTGTTCTCATAGGGGAGACCAAAACGCAGTAGTTGTCTTCTTCTGTGGGGCAGTGAAACATCCAGAGGGGGAAAAAGAAGAAGTAACAGTATGGTACTCTAGTATGGTACCTGGTGTGTCGCTTCTGTGGCTGCCCCTTGGAAGAATTAAGGCAAAATTCGCGTATCAATAGAATAGATCATCTGCTGATCTGATTCTGGGGACCGGATGTAATAAGATTCCGAACTGGACTCAAGATCACTTCATCTTCCAGTTTTGTAAAAATAAGACGTACTCGATTTGCTTTCATTCAGAAGTGCTGGTCGCAACAGTACATCAGAGGGAAGGGGGACATGATTTGGCACAGCTGTATCATTTGCTGCCGATTCATAGGGAGTAAGAACACCCATAGTGCAGCGAATTTAGCGAAGTGCACACGGATAGTTTATGGCTGACAAGCTTAATTAAGTATCAAGTCGAATTAGCATATACTGTGCCAGTGAACAGATCGCTGTATTAGCTGTCGTCGCCGTGCATGAAAGAACTGGAAGGTATAATCAAAGAGATGTTGCAGCAAGGAGGTATTCAGTTTTGCTAATAACCTTCCTTGTGTGCCAGGGCCACACAGCACATCGAAACCGGTAGTTGATTACAGAGAGCTTAATAAGTAGGTAATATTCCGTTCCATTTCGTTGACAGATTTGCATACCTGTTTCGGCTTGCGCCAGCATTTCTTCCGCCTTGGATTCGAATCAGATCCCGTTGGACGAGAAATCTAAACAAGTCACAGCGTTTCGCACGGATTTGAATTTGAGTTTTAATCAGATTCAAATTCGTGCGTCATTATCTGTGTGATGTAATTTTTAGTAAAAATTGGCAGGAACATATAGAAGCCTTGAACGATGTGTTCTCACGCTTCAGGGAGGCGGGTGTAAAGTCACACTTGGAAAGGTGAGAATTGGGTTCACTGACATGTCTTTTTTAGGGCGTATCGTGTCAATGAGGTAAATTAAATTCGTTCCAAATGTACCAAATGTACCCTCCTCCCAGAAAATGCTAAGGCAATGGTAAGATTTATGGGAATGATTAAAGTTTTTAGGAAATTTATGCCGAATTTCATGAAATTGGCCAGGCCACTGAATGAGCTGTGGATGAAGGATTGCTAATTCCAGCGTTGCGAATCCCAACAAGCTGCATGCGAGGTCTTGAGGAAGGGCGCGGTAGATGACCTTCTGTTGGTAATACCAGACACCGATATGCCGTTTATCGTGCAAACTGATGCCTCAACGGGTGCTGTGGCGTCTGCATGACTTCAAGAGAACCTAGCTGGGAGAAAACCAAAGTCATACGCTTCTAGCTGACTAGCATCACAAGAGAAGTAGCACTGCTTTTCTGAACTTGAATGGTTATGATTGCCTGGAGAAATTCAGATTCTGTCTACACTGTGCAACGCAATATGACTTTTTTTGAAACACCGTAATTGGCTCCCACTGGAACATAGCCTACAACCTTGCTCTGTAATGGTATGAAAGCGTGCCGCCTTGCGACCTCACACCCGCTCTCAGCGACGCTTCAGTCAGCAAGGTGTCGACACGTGCGAAAGAAAGGCTACAGCTCAGACGTAAGGTAGTATAATGGTATCACATTTGCACTACATTTCACCACGATTTTGCACAGTTCCATCTTGGGTGCTTTACGCAATACGAAGGTCGTAACCCCCTCTTCCCAACATTTAACCCTTCTTTTAACGTGTCTGTGACAGAGGTCAGAACCGCGACGCCGGGCGTTGATATGACGAGGTTTCGTTGTGGGTGGCGAGGGAAAACATTTCAGAAACACCTCCATTCAGAAACACCCTCCGAGTGGAGCGCAGTCACAGCTTTTGCTCTGGTGTAGAGGATGGCACCACTATGGATCGTACAAATTCATATGACGAAATTTGAGCGTGATTCAGAACAGCAAAGTGAAGGATTATAACGCCTTTTCAGATCTCTTGTAATTCGCGACCACGGGGGATTGCAACATTGAGACGTGTGTGAATAATAAAACAGCAAAGGATCTAAGATCCCTCAGTTTGCTGAATATTTTAAAAATGTACCTGTACAAAGTCTTGAAGACCCATTCAGCTGAGTTGTCCTCCGCTGCAGATTTAGCGCCTGAGGGCAGGCTAGCGTTTTGACACCCATTCGATCGTGTGGACACAATACCCTGGTGGAGTGCCTGGTATCTTTTCCCGCGAAAGAGGCTGGCAGTTCCCGTGGAGGCAGGTAAAGGGCTTCTGTATGTCAGGAGGAGAACTACCTGCGTGCTTTAGTAGCTGACGGTTACATCCTGGTAGCTGAGTGATTCAGTGTAACATAAAGTGCTGATTACAAGCGGTGCATTGCATGTACTGATTAGAAAGCAATACAATGCACGGAACCCCCACTCCTCCCATGCCCTGCTTTAAAAGTTAATGTGATGAATGTTCATTTCTGTACGTACAGGACTAGTTTCAACGCAAAGCAATGGTTCAAAGTAGTGTCCTTTGTTACGTCGCAGTGCGAGCAAGGAACCTAACAGCCGTCAATGTCATTGTGGACAGCTGCAACGACGTGCAGGTAAGGCCTTAATGCCGTGCGTCGCAAATTAGTGTAGGATAGGATTGAGTGAGGTTCGGACTGGGGGCTGTGCATCCATGGCCTAAATCTAACAGCTAATTTGTTATGTGTGAAATTCTTCTTAATAACAGACCAACAATAAAATAAAACTGAAACAGAACTTGCTCTGCAGGACTGTGTAGTGTTTGAATGCAGTGTTCAAACAATAGAATACAAATAAAATGCCTTCAATACAGTAAATAGAATCAAAACAAAATCCTTTCCCCGCACACGCTATCAGACAGCAACAGTAACAATACAATAGACACAACTCCTGCAATTAAGCATAAGATAGTAAAACAACTCACAATTTAATTAACATCGTCTATATAGCATGAAACTGAATATTGGTACGCAATTACTGGTGGTGGTGTTTGTTGGGATGTTTAAGGGGGACTAAACAGCTAAGGTCATCAGTCCCCCAGCAATTACTGTCATCATCGCTTAACCACTACAGCTTGCTACCACCATTGCTCTATAAAACTGCCTATGCATATGCATATGTCTAATAAACTTCTGCACAATAGTATACACAAATTGATCATGTAAACAGAGCAAATAACAAGGAGATTTTCTTGGGACAAATAGCATCAAAACATCAATCACATGCACAGTATTACGCAAACAAGACTCTTTCTGTATAATAAAACCCAATCTCGCTTATATCACGTAATTTAGCAACATCAAAGTGGCCTCACTTTTAGAGCATGCATCTACACGCACAGCGTGCCACCAAACAATAACCTCAACTTGTCACCCGATAACTGCGGAATTTTAGCACTTCAAACTGTATTCAATCACTCAGCTATCAGGATGCAACCGTCAACTACCAAAACATGTGGGTAGCACTCCTCTTGGCATGCTCTGCTTCCACTGAAACTTCCATCCGCTCACCCGAGAAAAGACAGCACTGCTCCACCACGTTGCTATGTCCAAACAGTGGCCACGCAGCACACTGATTATTAGTGATGCTGCGTTGGCGACTCCACACCGTAACAGCTTTTAGAGAATTTCCCTACTCAGCTCAACAGTCCCCGCTTCGTCACCGGCCGGCTAGCAGCTGACTACTGTCATCCGTTATAGATCAGAAATGAGCTCCGTTTACCTACTTTAGCCTCTCCAGCGGGTCCTGTGACGTCATCTCCGAACGAGCTGTCTCCTTGTGCCTGTAGACGCAGCTCTGGAGTCCCCGAGGCAGCCCCCTCTTCAACTGACTCTGTTGGTGGGTAAAAGTGGCCTCGACTCACTCAAAAAGGAGAGCGGCTACATGAATTTACAAGTATAACTGCGGAATTCCGGCATATCCAGAACCGTTTTGAAACAAATTTCCGTCATTAAACTGTTAACTACCTACTCATTTATTTAACACGATCTTGATTCTGGCTATTCTGAAGTGCAGTTTGAACTGTCCAACCCTCCTAAATAGCAGAAGGAAGTTATATACCAACATAACGACTGATCGGTTAGCAGTGAATATTGTTCTGTTTATACATCTATATAGGTAAAACTTTTTCAAGGACAGTGTTAAATTTATTTTAATACTGTGCAATTTGTAAATGATGAAATTAATTGTTAAAATAAATTGCAGAAATGAATGATAAGCTGCGCAACTTTTTAGTCCATAAACACAAGTTGTCAGGACCAAATGAGTACAGGAATAGCACGGTTTTCTTGTCGCAAGGATATGACAGTGATGTTCCTCTGTGCACAGTTTTCGTTTGATGCAGCAGATACGCTTTTCATGGTGGAGATGGAATAGGAAAAAATACAACCATTATGTTTGCATTCGGCGAAATTTGCATGTTTTCCGCCTGAATAACGAACTGTAGAATGAAACATATTCCAGATATCACTCCACCTCTAGTGAAAGGAAATCGCAATTACACTCCTGGAAATTGAAATAACAACACCGTGAATTCATTGTCCCAGGAAGGGGAAATTTTATTGACACATTCCTGGGGTCAGATACATCACATGATCACACTGACAGAACCGCAGGCACATAGACACAGGCAACAGAGCATGCACAATGTCGGCACTAGTACAGTGTATATCCACCTTTCGCAGCAATGCAGGCTGCTATTCTCCCATGGAGACGATCGTAGAGATGCTGGATGTAGTCCTGTGGAACGGCTTGCCATGCCATTTCCACCTGGCGCCTCAGTTGGACCAGCGTTCGTGCTGGACGTGCAGACCGCGTGAGACGACGCTTCATCCAGTCCCAAACATGCTCAATGGGGGTCAGATCCGTAGATCTTGCTGGCCAGGGTAGTTGACTTACACCTTCTAGAGCACGTTGGGTGGCACGGGATACATGCGGACGTGCATTGTCCTGTTGGAACACCAAGTTCCCTTGCCGGTCTAGGGATGGTAGAACGATGGGTTCGATGACGGTTTGGATGTACCGTGCACTATTCAGTGTCCCCTCGACGATCACCAGAGGTGTACGGCCAGTGTAGGAGATCGCTCCCCACACCATGATGCCGGGTGTTGGCCCTGTGTGCCTCGGTCGTATGCAGTCCTGATTGTGGCGCTCACCTACACGGCGCCAAACACGCATACGACCATCATTGGCACCAAGGCAAAAGCGACTCTCATCGCTGAAGATGACACGTCTCCATTCGTCCCTCCATTCACGCCTGTCGCGACACCACTGGAGGCGGGCTGCACGATGTTGGGGCGTGAGCGGAAGACGGCCTAACGGTGTGCGGGACCGTAGCCCAGCTTCATGGAGACGGTTGCGAATGGTCCTCGCCGATACCCCAGGAGCAACAGTGTCCCTAATTTGCTGGGAAGTGGCAGTGCGGTCTCCTACGGCACTGCGTAGGATCCTACGGTCTTGGCGTGCATCCGTGCGTCGCTGCGGTCCAGTCCCAGGTCGACGGGCACGTGCACCTTCCGCCGACCACTGGCGACAACATCGGTGTACTGTGGAGACCTCACGCCCCACGGTGTTGAGCAATTCGGCGGTACGTCCACCCGGCCTCCCGCATGCCCACTATACGCCCTCGCTCAAAGTCCGTCAACTGCACATACGGTTCACGTCCACGCTGTCGCGGCATGCTACCAGTGTTAAAGACTGCGATGGAGCTCCGTATGCCACGGCAAACTGGCTGACACTGACGGCGGCGGTGCACAAATGCTGCGCAGCTAGCGCCATTCGACGGCCAACACCGCGGTTCCTGGTGTGTCCGCTGTGCCGTGCGTGTGATCATTGCTTGTACAGCCCTCTCGGAGTGTCCGGAGCAAGTATGGTGGGTCTGACACACCGGTGTCAATGTGTTCTTTTTTCCATTTCCAGGAGTGTATGTCTCGCATCAATGAATTTTCGTCTTACACGCTCAACAGTCGCACATAACACAGCTCCGCTAAAGGCCACCTGATCCCGACAGTCGTTCATTTCGCCTTGTCAGTACTACTTTACAGCATCAAGTTCTTCTGGATTAACAGTAAATCTTAATTAGTCTTACTTTCCTGCACGCTTCCGTAAGAGCGAACGAGTCGACGAATATGAAGCGACCGCAACGCCACAGATCCCAGACTCTCCATACTCGCAGAACTACAGCGGGACCGAAGGGAGCCCGTTAGCACTGATGCAGCAGCGGCGCCTTGGTCTTAGATGTATGCGACCCGTAACATTAGACTCGTACTCGGTCCTCTTCCCATCTTCACCGGTCCGTCCCTGCGTCCACTTCAGCCATCACGACACACCATGTGCTCGTGCATCCTGCCCTCTCGCGGCACAAACGAGACAAGCTGCCAAATACGACTCTCTGGTCACAGGGAATACAAACGTGGCTCTCTATACGTCAGGATCTCTCATTATGATTCTTGTACGTTTTTCAGCCTTCAGCAGACGAAATACCTGATGATACAACGACCTGCATCTACATCTGGATACTCTCTCTCTCTCTCTCTCTCTCTATCACATTTTCTGAAACAATGAACTCTTTCAGCACCAATTCAACTTTGTTAACTTGATCAGAGAAATTGACGAAAACTTTCGATTGCGCGGTAACGCAATTTCTGCAAGCCCACGCTTCCCTGGTGAACGCGAGGAGCTCCTATCCCAGACGGAGTAAACTGCGAGCTGTGGGTCACGAAACACTCCTTTATTCTTACAGTCGTTTCACAAAAGGCTTTCGATCATTCCTATTATTTATGCTATCAGCTCAATCTGAAGCCACATTCTGGGCACATTATGACTCCAGAATTTGATTAACTTGATTAACTGGTTTTCGTGAATCTTAATGTGCATTGTCATATTCTTTTGTTGTTCTCTTATTCCTACTCGTAACGCGATTTCCAATGCTCTTTGATCATCACAATTATTGTAGGAGTTTCTCAAGTCTTACACTTTCGGTACATAGTGGTCACACTTCAGGTGGCTTTAGTACTTGGCCAAGTGTTTGCTTACACTGTAATTCAAACCAATATTGTTTTGGCTATTTATCGAATCAGTGTAAATTTATTTAAAATTATTGTTCTTGATTTCACACACTCGTCGCGTAATCCTCTGCCTGTCTGTCTCATTTTCGTGACCTCGCCTTTTTATAACAGACTGAACTATGTACACGACACACTCAGGTGCATAAACGTTTTATTTGGGCATATGAAGCACGTTTATCGCTGGATGAGTCTACCAGACCTGAAAGAGGTGCAGTGCACAGGGAAATTGCACAAATTCTTATTGACCATGTTTATTAACTGCAGAGCTTGGTCAATGAGATGGAGAGTTGACGTACATTACTTACGTCCTTTGCTAATTCATAAAAGTAGTCCCTATTTTGAGAGATTCCCAACAGCCTACAAGAAACTACCTGTATTCAATTAAAAGCACGAAAATTTTAACCCGGTTACGTGACCAAGTTAATTCATGCTAAGTCTGGAACTGTGGTTTGCATTATCGAATAATATAACTGAGCTGTGTCTGTGATGCTCAGTGACATGGGGAGATATTTCATTACTGAAAATAATAACTGATTTAAAAAGAGGATCAGCGGAAGAATAGTTTCCTCAAGGCCTTACGAATAGCACAAAATAAACGACAAGAATGCAAAGTACCTGTGAAATACTCGGCAGTGCTGGAATATCAAACTGGAAGTCAGTAATTAGAATTATTCATTTAAAAAGTGTCTTCTACCATATTGTTTAGCAGTATTATTTTGAAATATTCATAATTTTGATTATTCTAATTGATTTATAGAGTTTTTGAATATAAAATCAAATATTTTTTGTCAAATAATACCGTATTCTTTATTTTTCTGCGTCTCTACTGAAAGATTTCTCCTCAGGAAACTTCTTACCAGTACTGGACTGTTGATCATTCATTATGTACTCCTACATGGTTACATGATTAAATCTTAGTAACTTCACGTTGCGAATTTGTTATGGCTAGCGCAAGTGGTCTTGAGTTGCCGGAGCAATTATCGATTCTTTCTGTCTGTGATAGTACTATCTTCCAGACTTAGTACAGAATCTATTCATAGTCAGTGAATCCGAAGAATTTTATCGTCAATTCAGCTACTCTCGCCTTCATTTTACTTTCCTAAATGGTTTGTGATTTGTATGGAATTCCTGTTTATATTGTAACCGAGTATCTGAAGTTTCGCTGCCAGATGTTGCGTGTGCACAGATATGTCGTATATTATCATGTTAAGCTGGTTTTCTTAAGTCAGTTATATCGTGCGGGATCGCGATTCTTTAGCCATTATGCAATCGCGTGTCGCAAAACGCAGTCTTTGTCCCATTAATTGACTAATTTTATGACTTTTATCGTATGATTCACATCAAAACCATATTTCACTTCTCTGAATGCATATATTCAATTCTCAGCACGCATTTTTCAGCAAACGTGGTAAGTTTTGACGCTGGTGCAAATTGGAGAGGTGCTGCATTTGGTTCCACAGACGTGTGTGTACGATTGTTCTATCATGTTTGACTACCAGAATGAAAAGTGCTTCTCTCATAGCACAAAAAAGGTGAATATGTCATGGACACAGTCACAGGTGTAAAAGAATGGACCTAGTATTTCCACTTATCTGTCAGTTTCAAAGACATTTAAATCAAAACACATTGTGTAGTGGCACTTTTTTACTTAGCATCGTGCCTCATAATAAGTAATGTAACATGATACATGATGTTCTGTCAAATAACTTGACACATGCCATCATGTTATCCAACATGGCATTTGTCATGTCGTGATACAAAGTGTCTTTAAAGTTTAAGATGTATACATCCCCACTCTAGGGTATTTCTTATTATAAGTACACCCCAGCTCTCGGATACGTCCTGTTGCAGGTGCATCAAACTCCCTAGAAGCACAAATTTCTGTATATTTGCTCGTACACATCTCACCATACATGAAACAAGGGGTGGATTTGGGGTAGAAATGGTCCCTCTGGGAAGAATTCAACGCCCATACCTAGAAATCAAACAGCAGTTTCAGCTTCCCTCCATACACAAATCCACACCCAGAAATTTTATCCCCCAAGAAAAACTTCTGTTAAATGTATGCCCCTAAGCCGTATCATATTGCATATTTTGTACTATGGCTGGAGAATCTTCTAGATTTTTGAGGATAGGATCAGGGACATCAGCCTATAAATTGCTACGTTGGGGGTGTAGGGTTAAATTGGAAAAAAGTGCGAATATATCATGATGATTTGATTTAAATATTTTTGAAGCTGCCAGATAAGTCTAAAAGCTAATTCCCTTCTGCTACATCCCTAACTGTGCCCAGGACGTTTTTTTTCAGTCACAAAAGCATTTTTCATAATTGTTCACAACTTTTACTGTGCCATAATTTTGACATTAGACTGACATAGTTTGGCAAACGATATACACTCCTGGAAATGGAAAAAAGAACCCATTGACACCGGTGTTTCAGACCCACCATACTTGCTCCGGACACTCCGAGAGGGCTGTACAAGCAATGATCACACGCACGGCACAGCGGACACACCAGGAACCGCGGTGTTGGCCGTCGAATGGCGCTAGCTGCGCAGCATTTGTGCACCGCCGCCGTCCGTGTCAGCCAATTTGCCGTGGCATACGGAGCTCCATCGCAGTCTTTAACACTGGTAGCATGCCGCGACAGCGTGGACGTGAACCGTATGTGCAGTTGACGGACTTTGAGCGAGGGCGTATAGTGGGCATGCGGGAGGCCGGGTGACGTACCGCCGAATTGCTCAACTAGTGGGGCGTGAGGTCTCCACAGTACATCAATGTTGTCGCCAGTGGTCGGCGGAAGGTGCACGTGCCCGTCGACCTGGGACCGGACCGCAGCGACGCACGGATGCACGCCAAGACCGTAGGATCCTACGCAGTGCCGTAGGGGACCGCACTGCCACTTCCCAGCAAATTAGGGACACTGTTGCTCCTGGGGTATCGGCGAGGACCATTCGCAACCGTCTCCATGTAGCTGGGCTACGGTCCCGCACACCGTTAGGCCGTCTTCCGCTCACGCCCCAACATCGTGCAGCCCGCCTCCAGTGGTGTCGCGACAGGCGTGAATGGAGGGACGAATGGAGACGTGTCGTCTTCAGCGATGAGAGTCGCTTTTGCCTTGGTGCCAATGATGGTCGTATGCTTGTTTGGCGCCGTGTAGGTGAGCGCCACAATCAGGACTGCATACGACCGAGGCACACAGGGCCAACACCCGGCATCATGGTGTGGGGAGCGATCTCCTACACTGGCCGTACACATCCGGTGATCGTCGAGGGGACACTGAATAGAGCACAGTACATCCAAACCGTCATCGAACCCATCGTTCTACCATTCCTAGACCGGCAAGGGAACTTGGTGTTCCAACAGGACAATGCACGTCCGCATGTATCCCGTGCCACCCAACGTGCTCTAGAAGGTGTAAGTCAACTACCCTGGCCAGCAAGATCTCCGGATCTGTCCCCCATTGAGCATGTTTGCGACTGGATGAAGCGTCGTCTCACGCGGTCTGCACGTCCAGCACGAATGCTGGTCCAACTGAGGCGCCAGGTGGAAATGGCATGGCAAGCCGTTCCACAGGACTACATCCAGCATCTCTACGATCGTCTCCATGGGAGAATAGCAGCCTGCATTGCTGCGAAAGGTGGATATACACTGTACTAGTGCCGACATTGTTAATGCTCTGTTGCCTGTGTCTATGTGCCTGTGGTTCTGTCAGTGTGATCATGTGATGTATCTGACCCCAGGAATGTGTCAGTAAAGTTTCCCCTTCCTGGGACAATGAATTCACGGTGTTCTTATTTCAATTTCCAGGAGTGTATTTTCAGATCACGTTCCTGGCCCTACTGGTGACATAAGGAGCTGACGAAATGTAATGGACCTGAAAGTGGACAGAATAATGTTATTGTTGTTGTGGTCTTCAGTCCTGAGACTGGTTTGATGCAGCTCTCCTGTGCAAGCTTCTTCATCTCCAAGTACCTATTGCAACCTACATCCTTCTGAATCTGCTTAATGTATTCATCTCCTGGTCTCCCTCTACAATTTTTACCCTCCACGCTGCCCTCCAATACTAAATTGGTGATCCCTTGAAGCCTCAGAACATGTCCTACTAACCGGTCCCATCTTTTTGTCAAGTTGTGCCACATACTCCTCTTCTTCCCAATTCTATTCAATACTTCATCATTAGTTATGTGATCTACCCATCTAATCTTCAGCATTCTTCTGTAGCACCACATTTCGAAAGCTTCTATTCTCTTCTTGTCCAAACTATTTATCGTCGTTGTTTCACTTCCATACATGGCTACACTCCATACAAATACTTTCAGAAACGACTTCCTGACACTTAAATCTATACTCGAGGTTAAAAAATTTCTCTTCTTCAGAAATGCTTTCATTGTCATTGCCACTCTACATTTTATATCTTCTCTACTTCGACCGTCACAAGTTATCTTGCTCCCCAAATAGCAAAACTCCTTTGCTACTTTAAGTGCCTCATTTCCTAATCTAATTCCCTCAGCATCACCCGACTTAATTCGACGAATAATAGTTCGTAGTAATCGAGGGAACCATTGGGGGAGGGTGCACGCGAAACAGGTTTGGAATCTAGTAGTTGCAGTAGTGCGAACCAATTCGCGTCCACGACGTGCAAAAGGTTCTTTTAAAACCTGACCAATGAGAACAACTGTATTTTCGTTTCTGTGTTCTTAGTACGTAACTGCTAATGTTTTGTAGACGTCGCACTTTTATCGCTGTATAACGATATCGTACCACGCAGACCTCTTTTAGCAAATAAAAACAATTGAGCCTCGGCGCAGCACTGAACCCTCTACCTCTTGCATCCTAGCTAAAGACGTTGCTTGCTGCACCAGCTACCCAGCACTACTGGCCTTTTCTGATAGAGACAATTGCCGTAAACGTGATTACAGTCTTGCCAGACTGCCAATCTTCAACTTCTATTTACTGCCGGGAATACGCGCAGGACGAAATTTTGTGACAGGCATTTTGGTATCGCTAGTATATGAGCAATCGCCCTGTAAAGTCCGAGAATTTTTGTTCACGTTGTACACATCACAGATGTATTTTGAGACGTGAGGTCTCTACGACCATGCACTGTAGCACTGTATTTAAGTTAGTATGCTCGTCACAGAGAGAGATATAAGCGTATGAATAACGCCGCTGTAAAAGCCAGTCATCAGGAGAAACGGGTTAGCGCAGACGCAGCCGTCGGCAGCGCAACCAGACAGCACTAACTCCGCCCTCGGCTTCAGGGAGGCACATCCACTCTGCGAACGCCACAGAGACTCGGCAGCCGCTGCCACAGCCAACCCTCGGGTTGGCGGGAGCGTGGGCGGAAGGCAACTGTCAGGCACTGACATGCAAAGTTCTACGTCGAGTCCAGCACTCTGCCACTACCCATCATGTACTGTGAAGTGCGCCAGGCGCAATTACATTTCCTGTTTCCCTCTTTTTCTACGAGGTGGCATCCAGAAATCTCCGAAATTTGAATTTGCAGGCAAGTGGTTACGCATCTACTGAAATACCGCGCGTTGTCTCCGCCTACATCCTTCTTGAATCAGTGGGAGAACTGCTTGTGACTCGAGTGCTATGGTTAGTTGTGGGTGCGCACATTCCCATAGTCTTACTTCCGTGAGTTGGCGCATTTGCGAGGGACGACCTGACAGAGCAGCGTGTCTGTATGAAGTTTTATTTTAAAATTGGGAAAACCGCTGTAAAAACCCACCAGATGTTGAATCACGCTTTTGGAGACAATGATTTAGATCACAAACACAGACCTACGATTGTTTGTTTTTCACTTTATTACAAAATAGGCCAATTCTGTAAAACATGTAATGGACCGTAATCTTACCCTGCTGTACAATAGGACCAGTTTCACATTGGACTTCTTGACAAAACTATTCAATGAAGTTTATATGTGACGAAGGACGTGAGGTTACTAGTAGGCTGTTTAGGTTTTTATGTTGGTAACGCCACGTAGCGCTCTATATGAAAATCACTGACTGTGCTGTGTGAAGTCTGTGGATGGTTTGCATCGTTGGAATATTTGCTATTGTTGTGTTGGGCAGTTGAATGTGAAAAGCGCGTAGCGTTGCGCAGTTGGAGGTGAGCCGCCAGCAGTGGTGAAGGTGGGGAGAGAGAAGGCAGAATTTTGAGAGCGGACAAACTGGACGTGTGTCCACCGGAACGAGTAAATTTGTAACACTGAATATCATGAACTGATATACATATGATGACTTTTGAACCTTATTACGGTAAATACATTGTTTGTTCTCTATCAAAATCTTTCATTTGCTAACTATGCCTATCAATAGTTAGTACCTTCAGTAGTTTGAATCTTTTATTTAGCTGGCAGTATTGGCGCTCGCCGTATTGCAGTAGTTCGAGTAACGAAGATTTTTGTGAGGTAAGCGATTCATGAAAGGTATAGGTTATTGTTAGTCAGGGCCATTCTTTTGTAGGGATTATTGAAAGTCAGGTTGCGTTGCGCTAAAAATATTGTATGTCAGTTAAGTGTTGATCAGAATAAGTAAAGAGCGAAATGTCTGAGTACGTTCAGTTCTGCTCAGCTGTTTCAAAAACAAATAACGTAAGAGGTTTACCAGCAGAGTAACTGATAATTTTTTTTTAACGGGATGTTTCATAAGGTATGATGAAGGTATTCAAACTGACTCTCTTCACTCTTACTGTATGGATAACTGTGTACATCCTGAAGCCTAGTGACAAGTGACCACTTCAATAACCTACATAAAGAGCAAGAAATCGTTAACAATGAGATAAAGTTCATTCACCTCCGTTCAGAAGACGCAGTAGATCGACAAAGTAGAGTTTAAAATCGTAGTAACGGTATTTGCAGAAGTGTACGTGTATTATATTGAAAAGGATTATTTTGTATCCACAGAGACCTGTTTAATACTTACATTTTAGTCCACAAGGAATATTTAATTAACGGCCTAATGAAACCACGTCAACTGTCTGACTCTCCATCACGCATCTTGTTTAATCAAAGCAGCTAATTTAAATTTTATGTATCAAAATAACGAACAACATTTAACGTTAAGTGCCTCTTCAGATCTCTATGTAATTACGCGAAAAATAACGCCATATTTGCATTTTACTCTACTATAAATGGCGTTCAGTGTATTTTGAAAGGGCACATTAGTTAGAGTAAAAATAATTTCATCAGATTCTGCCATGGAGAGGTCAGGGAGTAATTATAATCAGACACGTAGAGGGTCACGCAATGCATTTAAGTCTCGATTAATAAAACTGGCGACATAACCAGTTAGGAAGTTCAGGTAACACCTAAGTTAAAACTAAATACCTTGAGCTTATGAATAACCATTAACATCGAACTGAAAAGCTAGGCAGGGCACACATAGGAGATTGCAGTGTAGTACAAATAAAAAAGTCAATGATACGCATTGTGTATGGGGATATTTTTCCAACGCTGAGCGACTGGAGTTAATACGCAAGAGAAATAATTTTATGCAACATAGGAAAACCATAATGATATCGCAGTTCCTACTCTCTAAACGTGAAATAAAACACGCTATTTGATATAAATATAATTTTGCAACATCTGAAAACAGTATACTACAGTAATACGGGGTGTTCAAAAAGTCTCTCCACAGTGCCGTATGATTGTTAGCCGCGAGTGCCGTATAATTGTTCGCCTGCCTGGGTTACTTCCCTTCAAGTGGATTCTCCCAACATTCTACTGTTTCGTTTATCTCAGCCAGCGTCAGTAGTATCGTTGGTGTGTGTCGTTACGTGTTGACGTGAACGTCTAAGTTTCGTTCCTTTGTTCGTTTGTTTCGTTTTGTCACTGTTAAAATGCTAACCATTGAAGAACGTGTGTTTGTGGAACAAGTGTTCAAATCTGGCGGTAAATACACAGTTTCAGTTCGTCAAACATTTAATTCAGTTTCCCCGGAGACAACACTCCCGCATCGCGATACTGTAATAGATTTGATTAACAAATTTCGAAATACGGGGTCAGTGACAGGTGCACCGAGAAGTGGTCGTCCTACCGTTTTGTCTGAGGATAAACTATTCGTTATTTCCTATAAAATTCCCATGAGTCAGAAGAAGTCAGCAAGAAAACTCGCCCAGGAAATCGATGTTCGTGTCGGAACGGCCCACACAGCTGTGAGGAAAGAATTAGAACTTTTCCCATACAAAGTGACAGTCGTGCAAGAAGTGAAAAATACTGATCATGGCAAGAGACTGCATTATTGTCAATGGTTCAAAAATTTCGTTCAACTGAGATCCAGTACAGCATTCGTGGCTGCCGCATCGCGGTCGCGAAGTGGGGCCGAGGCAGTTTCAGATAAGTTTTTACAGTCTGACGATAATTTATGGATTTGTAGTTTTAGCTTGACGATGTCCACTATTGACAAACTGTAGTTACTGTTATTCTGAAGAAGGTTGGTTATCCCGACTGAAACCTAGGTAAATTCTAGGAAACGATGCAACGGAGGCTGTTGGTTATTAAAATTAAAATTAATATTCTGTACCCATTCAAAGGAGAACTTGCGTTAAGTGAAATACTGAACGGTTATTTTCAACAAGATGGTGCAACCTCGCATACAGCTCGCGTTTCAATGTCACTGCTTGCTGATGTTTTTGGTGATCGCATAATTTCACGGGGACTTTGGCCTCCACGATCGCCTGATCTAACACCACCTGACTTTTTCTTCTGGGGTGTCTATAAAAACCGCCCAAAATCCATCGATGAATTGAAAACTGCAATATCCACTTTCACTGCTTCTGTTACAGAAGAGATGTTACAGCTTATGTTTGGAAACATGATTAGACGAATTGAATTGTGTATTCAACAACAGGGGGGATACTTTCAACATTTAATGTTAAAATTTTTGAGTAAAAATGAATATTCAATAAATTAAAAACTTGTATTTCACTGAGTTTTATTTCCGTATATTCACTGCCGCATACGGCACGCGCTGCTTACAATCATACGACACTGCGGAGAGACGTTTTGAACACCCCGTACTTCATAGTCTGACGCTCTGGACAATAATGTTCCAATTAAGCAGCACCTTAATACTGCGAGGCTTTCACTACAGCCACAGAAAAGCCACAGAAAACAAATATATACGGTTTACAAGTGTCGGGCTTCACTCTGAAATGGCTCTCACGTTAAAAGACTGAGCGCTGAGTGACGTTACCAAGTTGCCAAAGACTTGAGACCCTTGAGCATGTGGTTTTCAAGGTATTCCTGTTACAAACAAAGAGAGCTGCAGTTAAATTGGAATCCTATTGGCGATTCAGGTATGCAGATAAAGAACCTGGACGAATTCACAGCCGTTTCTGAAGAAAATCAGGAGTGCAAGCCGTTAGGGAACATACCAAGGGCATTGGATTCCACCACGGCTCGAAACGACGTGAGAATGCGGACTGAGTTCACGATCACATCTGCAGGGGTGGACAAAATTTGGAAATATGGAAACAACACGAAGGCAACACTTAACGATTGTCAAGTATGTTGTAAGAAACCTGTTGACATTCAAAACAGCTTGCATCTTTTTAGTAGTGGGTAAATACAGGTACTGTAAGGTTTTAAACGGAATCTGATATCATTCTTTCAGCAAAACAATGGTAACTTCATGTAACAACGATGAGTGTGGAAATCGACCACGCACCCTTCTCTCCAAAGGAGACCACCAAGGCTCAGTAATATTGACATCTAGTGACTCGTGGCCAGCGAAGATGCGACATATCATCCTCGTGCCCACACAACCAGTTCCAAACGATGGAAACTGTATAAACAGGATGCCTGTCATCTTGGAACACAGCATAATTGGGGAACAATCACTGTAGCGTGGGATGGACTTGGGAAACAAAAATGGTCACATAATCCTTTGCTAATACGACCTTGCAGGGTAAACATGGGGCTCATGGAATACGATATGGCTGCCGAATCGTCACCGAGCCCTTGCCAAGTTTCACTATTGGGTCAGAGACTGGAAACAAACGACTTTCCTCCATTGCTCCGTAGTTCAGGTTTTACGACTTCGGAACCTTGTTTTCCTGATTTGAACACTTGTATCACTGATCAGTTGTTTTAGAATTCCAGCTCGCCCTCCAATTCCCGGCTTCTGCAGCTCCCTACGAGCCGTTTTGGTGCTGACAGATTTCGCTAGTGTGGTTTTCAGTTCTGCAAGGTCTTTTGGGGATGACGTCTTCTAATTTTTCATCACATTCCTCTACAATGTCTGCCTGTCACGATCACCCAACACAGACTTTAGTGCCGGCAGGAGTGGCCGTGCAGTTCTAGGCACTACAGTCTGGGACCGCGAGACCGCTACGGTCGCAGGTTCGAATCCTGCCTCGGACATGGATGTCTGTGGTGTCCTTGGGTTAGTTAGGTTAAAGTAGTTCTAAGTTCAAGGGGACTGATGACATCAGGTGTTAAGTCCTATAATGCTGAGAGCCATTTCAACCATTTTGTTTCTCATTTGCATATATTTAGTGTCCCCTGTTAGTTCTGTACGGAAAAGGTATCACAGATCTGAGCAGTATGCTAGGATGCGTCGCACTAGTGTTCTGTAAACAATATCCTTCGTGGACTCATTGTATTTCCGTAGAATTGTACCGACAAACCAATGTCTGCCACCTGCATTAATTACAACTGATTCTACGGGATCATTCCGTTTCACATCCACGCAACTAGCTACACCCGGGTATTTGTATGAATTTATCGACCCTATTTGTGACTCTTTGATATTATAACCATGGGATGCCTCATATTTTTCGTTTTGTGGCGTGCAATGTTTAGCATTTATGATCATTTAAAGCAAGTTGCTAGTCTCTGTGTAACGAACGAAAGGCATATCCTCTATTTCCATCTATTGTACTATAAATTTTTTCCTTATATTGTTACCTGAAGATATGACATTTCTGTTCTTTATATATTGTAATAGTTTTACTATTTGTATGTGAGTATATATACTGTATATATGCATTTTTGTCGATGTATAATTAGTTTGTTTTGTAGATATTATTTGTATTTTTACGCTCGGTCTGGCCTAGGGAAAACTATGCTATTGAACGATTACATCGATAGGTCGTGTGGAGAACGAAAGTGTTTAGGATCTTTGGTAGTGTTAACTCTGCTGCACGGAGCGCGGGCAGAGGGAGTCTGGCTGGAGTAGGGCGGTGGAGCAGGTGTGTTGTGTAACACCTCCGGCGAGTTGCCGCGTTCGGGGTTGGCAGCATGTAATTGCACTCGACGTGCTATGACAGTTGCTGACACAGTGTAACGGATGGGAAGCATTAGCTGGCGCACATGAAGAGCCCACTTTGCCTGGTGACCGTGTCGAGAAGAAGGCGCGCCAACATCCAGCATCTCCAACAGCGACGGCCAACAATGAGTGACTGTCGCCACCTCCCCGATCGACGACTGCAAACCTTCCATCAACCAACAAGGAAAACTAAAAGCACGTAAAGTTTTAGAACTGTATGGCAGGTCTCAGCATTTCAAACTATTCCATCACTAAAATACAGCAACTTATCATGAACCTTTGTTGCTCATTGTCCCAATTGCATTACCAATCAGGGTCCTTCGTTTTCTGAAATGAACTCGAGTGTCGTTGAAATTCAAACGCCAGCATTAAAGTAATATCATTCCATTCCACTGCTTTAGTTTCAAAGTTCAGTTAAGGTATTCACAGCTGGCTACAGTATTTAGATTACACAAGAACAAATTAAGAGTGTGAGTTTTGTTACCATATTTTAGCTTACCTGTGACTGCAGTTCAGTTTGGTACTTACTAAATTTTACTATTGTTAATTGTTCAGAATCATTTAATTCAAGTTCGAAGTTAAATCTCTTATTTCTAAGGTGCGTAGATTCAAGTAGCTTCTGAAATGATTTTTGAGGTAACCCAAGACTAACCTTATTTTATTGAATTTCGTAGTGCTTCAGAAACAAAGCTCACTATTAATTTCAGTCACTAAATTAACTTTCAATTTTTCGGTTTTGTTCATTCTTTTGGTAGATTAAGTCAGAGTGTGGCGAAATTTATTACTTCTGACAAGCATTCAGTTTTCACACAACACGTGTCAACCTTCAGTTGCCACGCTTTTAGTGCTAATTATATGTGCATTAATCTTTCATTTTCAGTTATTATAGTAGTTGTCCATAAGACTGGCGACCGTAATTTTCCCCAAATCTCAAATATCTAATTAACACCAACTAATTGTTAACGTAACGACCGCACATTTACTTTCTTTATTAATTTTACCCTTTTCTCAAAATTAATTTCCACCAATTTCATTTGCACTTTTCCTTTCATTTAGATGTAACCCTTTCCTCCCTCTTTACCGACAGATTAACTTATGTGACGATTGCTTTTCCCAAATTTCTATTAGGTGCACGCGGTTTAATTTTTCAGTGTCATTGAGGTCGATAAGTGGGGGGGGAGGTTATAGATGCACCACTCTGAAATCTCATCAAGATATGCATGTTTGTGCAACTTAATACAGGCAATACTTCATTATAGGTAACTACATCGTCCGCGAAAAATCTGAAGTCCTATCAGCATTGTCTACAAGAGCATTGACCTACAACATGAACAGTAAGGTTCCCAACACCCTTCCGTGGAGCATGCCTGAAGTTACTTTTCCACTACCGATGACTCTCCAACCAAGTTGACTCGCTGCGTGCCTTCTACCAAGAAATCCTCATTCTAGTCCTATTTCGCTTCAAATGACATACCGAAAAACTTTCGATAATAAGGGAAAGTGTGGCACTGAGCCAAATGCTTTTTTGAAATCAAGATATACTACATCTGTCTAACGGCTTTCGGTCCGTGGCTTTCAGGGAGTTACTTAGGAAAGGTAAGAGTTGGCTTTCATATGACCGATGTTTACAGTTCCTAGTACTTCTTTGCTTTTGAGTTCGGAATATGTTCTAACAATAAGATTCTACGACAACTGGATGTCAAGGACTGGGGACAGTGTGTTTATGGATCAGTTCTGCTACTCTTTTATAGACACATGTGAACTGTGCTTTCTTCCAGCTGGTGGGCATGATTTTTTCCGAGACGTCTGCGTTAGATTATGGTTAAAAGAGGAAGTCAGCCAAAATTTCGGTATAGAATATGCTAGGGGTTTTTTCAGGCCCTGAAGCACTGTTCGATGTCAGAGATTTCAGCTGTTTACCAACAGCACCAACACTAATATCTATACCATTCATCTTTTCAGTGGTGGGCGAATTGCATTTTGCTTTGTAAAGGAAGATTTGGGAATGGTGGTCAGCATGTCTGTTTTTGCTTTTTTACCTTCAGTTTCAGTTCTATTCCTCTACATTAGGTTCTGGATCCTATCTTTGGTACTACTTTACAAACGATCAAAATTTCTTTTCGTACTGTGAGAGATCTTTCTATAATACATAGCAACAGTTGTCGTTGAAGGCCTCACATATTGCCCTCTTGACAGCCAAACGCGTTTCGTTCGCCATATATTTTTAGGCGTATGGTTTCTTTTATGCGTAACGTGCAGTAGTATTTCTTTTCTTAGAAGTTTATTTACAGTGTCTGTATAGCAAGGTGGACCTCTCTGATCGTGAACTGTTCTACTGGGCACATATCTATAAAGTGCATAGTCAACTATTCTTTTAAACTTGAGTTACAGTTGTTCTCCATACTCCCCTCCAGAGCTAAACATTTCGATGTCCTTAAAGAGATATGACACTATTACGTCTTTATCTACTTTGCCGAACATATGCCTTATTTTATCAAAACTAAACATGATTGTCTTAATGGGAATTCTGCAATCGTTCATTAAATAAAATATGGCGTTTCAGTCTTCGATCGCTATTCTTTATTTTCAATTACCGGTTTCGGTCTAGCTGCCCACCTTCAGATCATATGTTGCAATTGAAGGTGAGCAGCTAGACCGAAACCGGTAATTGAAAATAAAGAATAGCGATCGAAGACTGAAACGCCATATTTTATATATGCGTTATTCTACTTGTTTTAGTGGTCCTTTGTATTTTGGTGTCCATTGTTGCTAGAAATGCTTCAGTGTCACTGATACCAGTTTCGCTGTCAACATCCTCAAAGAGGTCTGTTCAGTTTGTTGCCACTGGACCCAAAATAGTACCGTAATGAGTACGCTTCCAAACTATCTGTGCTTTGTGGTTCTCATTTATTAATGTTTCGCAGGAAGTCTTGTCATGTGCATCTCTTACGAACCTTTAATTTTCCCAATCGATTGTCTAATGATAAAAATCTCTGCCCATGGTGACAGTTTCAATGACGAACCTCTCCACTGCTGAAGTTGAGTTTCCTCTAAAGTTTTCGGTTTCAGTTGGAGTTGAGTCTGGTAGTCAATAGAATCATCGGATTATAAGTTGCATTGTACTGAGTCTGCAAGAGGTCGCTTCTGCTGTGTCACAAATATATGTCCAAGTGATACTAAATGTTATTATCTTTACATAAAGAAAAGTATTATCTTATCCGCAATCTTCAAATCGTGAGGTACACCCTTAATTTTTATATATGAAATTGGTGAATTTACTCATGTCACTTTTGTTGCCTTTGTCTGCGGTCACTTTCACAACTCAAATTAATCATCAAATTATCTAATTTAGTACGATTGCATTCTGAACTGATGGTGTATCCATGCTTAACTACAATAAAATAAAAACAGTGAATAAGTGGGGGTGTACGAATGAGAAAAGCAGCGTATTTAAGTTTACAAGAATAATGTCAGGTTTTACTTCATCCTTTTATAACTGCAATCGAGCTGATAAATCTTTAAAAAAAATACAAACATAGATCAGGAAAGGAATAGTTATTGATTGACAAACCATTCATTGGGATGGAAAGTACACAAGTTCTCCTCTGAATTAACTCCTTGTACAGTGCGATCAGACTTCGTGTACATAAATCCACTGTGAGCCCAAATTCTATTCAAATGGAATCAACTATGACCAGTTACACAACAAGCTATGGTTCATGGAGAACAGGGAGCTGTGAATATCACTTAACAACTCTACGCCGGTGCAGCAGTACCTTGATTCAGGCGGCAGCAGAAAATGGCATGCTCCAACTGTAATCTTCTGACACATCGACGAAAACTCTTAGTATTAATTGACGCTTTTGGATTCGACTCTTAGTTGCTAGATACATATCTGGCACGGGTAAAATACAGGGACCGAAAGGCTATTTACAATTTGTATAGAAACCAGATGGCAGTCATAAGAGTCGAGAAGCATGAAAGGGAAGCAGTGGTTAGGAAGGGAGTGAGACAGGGCTGTAGCCTCTCCCCGACGTTATTCAATCTGTATGTTGAACAGGCAGTAAAGGAAACAAAAGAAAAATTCGGAGTAGGTATTAAAATCCATGGAGAAGAAATAAAAACTTTGAGGTTCGCCGATGACATTGTAATTCTGTCGGAGACAGCAAAGGACCTGGAAGAGCAGCTGGGCGGAATGGACAGTGTCTTGAAATGAGGATATAAGATGAACATCAACAAAAGCAAAACGAGGATAATGGAATGTAGTCGATTTAAGTCGGGTAATGCTGAGGGCATTAGACTAGGAAATGAGACACTTAAAGTAGTAAAGGAGTATTGCTATTTGGGGAGCAAAATAATTGATGATGATCGAAGTAGAGAGGATATAAAATATAGACTGGCAATGACAAGGAAAGCGTTTCTGAAGAAGAAACATTTGTTAACATCGAGTATACATGTAAGTGACAGGAAGTCGTTTCTGAAAGTATTTGTATGGAGTGTAGCCATGTATGGAAGTGAAACATGGACGATAAATAGTTTAGACAAGAAGAGAATAGAAGCTTTCGCAATGTGGAGCTACAGAAGAATGCTGAAGATTAGATGGTTAGGTCACGTAACTTGTGAGGAGGTATTGAATAGAACTGGAGAGAAGAGAAGTATAAAATATTAACTGCATAGTATTTGTCGACTTGGAAAATGGATTCTACAATGTCAAACGGTGCAAGATGTTCGAAACCCATAGAAAAATGATTCAAATGGCTCTGAGCACTATAGGACCCAACATCTATGGTCATCAGTCCCCTAGAACTTAGAACTAGTTAAACCTAACTAACCTAAGGACAACACACAACACCCAGCCATCACGAGGAAGAGAAAGAAACCCATAGAAAAATGTGTCAACTATAGAGAAATACGGAAGTAGTGTACAATATGTACAAAAACGAAGGGAACACTAACGGTGGAATACCAAGAACAAAGTGCGCGTGCTAACATGGTGCAAGACATAGATGTAGTTTTTCTCTCCTACTTTTCAGTCTGCACCTCAAAGAAGCAAGGACAGAAATAAAAGTAAAAGTTCAAAGGTTGGATTAAAATTCTAGGAGAAAGAATATCAGTCATAAGATCCGCTGATGACATTGCTATCCTCAGTGAAACTGAAAATAAGACTGCTTGAGTACAGAAAAAGGAGTGAGAGTAAATCGAAGAAAGAAGAAAGTAATGAGAAGAGCAGAAACGAGAACACAAAGAAATTTAACATCATAATTGGTGATCACAAAGTAAATGAATCATAACTGGTGATCACAAAGTAAATGAAGTTAAGGAACTGTGCTACCTAGGCAACAAAATAACACATGACGGACGGAGCAAAGAGGATATAAAAAGCAGTCCAGCACTGGAAAAGGGTATTCCTGGCCATGAGGCGTATACTAGTATCAAACATAGTCCTTCATGTGAGGAAGAATTTTATGAGAATGTACGTTTGGAGCACAGCATTGTATAGTAGTGAGAAATGGACTGTGGGAAAACCGGAACAGAAGAGAACAGAAAAATTTGAAATGTAGTGCTATAGAATGTTGAAAATTAGGTGGCCTGATAAGGTAAGTGATGAAGAGGTTCTCCTTAGATTTGGCGAGGAGAGGAATATATGGAAAACACTGAAAATAATAAGCGACAGGATGCTAGAAGATTAGTTAAGGCACCAGGGAGCAAGTCCATGGTACGAGACAGAGCTGTAGTAGGTAAAAACTATAGAGGAAGACAGAGATTAGTAAACGTCCAACAAATAATTGAGGAACTAGGTTGCAAGTGGTACTCTGAGGTGAAATGATTGACAGTGGAGAGAGATTCTTGGTGGGCCGCGTCACATAGAAAAAAGTTCGTAAAACTCTTACGGTATGCTTCCATTGCCCCATCCTTAACCACTCCGATGCTCTGTCGCTAGCGACTTTGTCGTTGTTTGGACATTAAACCCTAATTTTTCGTCCATCAAATGATGAAGGTGGAATAACTTTTGTGAAAGTTACAAAGTTACTAGATTGGAAACAAAGAATATTGGGAGGACGTATACAGCCGTAATTATGTAGGAGACTGTAAAATACCGTGATAATATTTGACAGGAGCTTACATAATGCAAAACAGTATGACCACCTGTTTAGCAGCAGAGAATCTGCGTGGAATCTACTCATCACGTTCATGCTATGTTTCGAGAGATATGGAATACTGGAAGCCTTTATACAAGTCAATTCATTCCCGCCAATTACGGACTGGTAGAATGTAGCTTCAGAATTACCGTCCAGTTGTGTTTCATTGCGTTTAGGTCAGTCGAATTTGATGGCCAACACAGCGTGAGTTCACTACCATGCTCCTCAAGCCACTCTACCACGATTCTAGCATTATGAGTCGGACAAGTATCAGGCTGGAAGATGCGATCGTCATTGGGATAGACATTAAGCGTGAAAGAATGGAGTTGGTTCATAATAATATTGACGTAGACCGCAACTATCATTATGCCGTTGAAATTCCAGGTAAGTATCCCCCACTGCATAATACTTCCCCCACTGGATAAAGGTAATGGCGTGGTGCACGTTTCTAGCATCCATTTGTCAGGATGGTCATCTGGACCTCGTTGGGCGCCCAACGTTGCGTTACAGCCAACACGAATGATGAAGATCCAGAAGCAAGTAAACGAACACTGCTTCTTTCTGGAGGAGGGCAGGGGGAGAGGGGGTGTGGGGGGTCTTCGCATTTCCCTTTTTCAGGAAAGGACTAATACGGTGTATACTTAAAACGGATTACAAAACAACAGTCTCTAATCTTGACCTTTTCCACCTATTAGTGAATTTGAGTCAACAGATAAACGCTAATAATGGAGTAACAGTTAGTCTAAAAGCAGAATGCCAGATTTCCTACATACATATACTGCTGATATTTAATACACTCTAACATAACCCTCCCCAGTATCGACATATGTTACCGGCCGTAACTTTACATGAAATTAATCGTTGAATGACTGCTCTTGCAATTTTTGTGTGTGTGTAATATTTAACCGTAAAATATGCCAAGAATTGCCAGTACTTTGTATAGCTAAGTTAGGCAAATTGTTTGTTATTAAATCAGCCACTAGACAGTGTGCCACATACGTAAAAAAATGCTGATTTAAATCGAGTGGTCAGGAAGCTATTGTCGTTGCGAAAGCATAACATAGAAAGCATATCATAGTACCAATACATAACATAGTACATAGTACCAGTCCTCATCCATCACTGAAACTAAAAAGATGCGATATAGCGTGCTAGACAGTGACAGTGGTTTAAAATCCAAAGCACAATGCATAACTGTGGTCAGCATTTGGTTATCTGTGTAATAATGATCTACAGAAAAGCAACGTAGCTACTGTAACGCCACCTCCTCTCACTTCACTGTTGGCATTACACATTGTGACAGGTAAAGTACTCCAGAAACTGTCCAATCGGAAGCCTTCCATCGGATTGCCAAAGGGTATAGTGTGATTCATCACTTCAACTCACTTGTTTCCAGTCATCCACTTGCCAGTGACGTCGATCTTCGCACCAAGCCACCTCAATCATCTCTTGAAATTGACTGTAGAAATGTGTGGCTTATGATGAGCTACTTGACCAACGAACGCCATCCCTTTTAACTCCCTACACATAGTAATTGTGTTATCTGGACTACTGCTAGGACCTTGAAACTCACGACTGATTCCTTCCAGTGATTCAGCGAGATTTTGTACAACCAATGGTCGAAGATCCCTGCCCATCAGAACATGAACTCTGTCTGGTCTTTATTTAGCTGTGGTTGATCCATCGCGTTTCTACTCCTCAATCAAATGACAAACAGTCGACTTGGGCAGCTCTGAAAATTCTCTAAGGGGTGTGTTACTCAAGTGGCGTCCAATGACCCAGTCCACTATCGAAGTCACTGAGCTCTCTTCACGGACCCATCTTGCTGTTACTGATTCTCTACGGGCAATACAGTACCTATCGCCTTATTTTATACTGGAGGTTCGGCCTCCCGTGACATCTAGCGGTCATTTCCACATTACATAGTCGAGTCCGGATACTTTTAATCGAACAGTGTACATTTAGAAAAACAAAAAAAATATTACGTAAAATTAATACTCGTGGAAGAAAAGGTTTGATGGACTGGAGAGAGAGAGAGAGAGAGAGAGAGAGAGAGAGAGAGAGAGTGAGAGAGAGAGAGAGAGATGGAGAAAAAAAAGAATATAAATTTGCATCTGCTCTTTCGGACATGTACGAAAGAACAGACGCCATTTTAACCCTGAAACCACTACGAATCAATACATAAAGGAGTTAAAGACATTAGCTGGCATTGGGTACTGATTTATATCAATGGAACAAGCTGAAAATTTGTGCCATATCGGGATTCGTACCGAGATCTCCGGATTACTAAATAGATGCGCTGACAACTACACCATCTGGACATACTGGTCACCACAACCACACGGAATACTCTAGCTCGTCTCCCATCTCAACTTCTACCACACACTATGTGCTCGACTGATATAAATCAATGCCCAAAGGCAGGTAATGTCTTCAATTCCTTTGTCTGCCGTGCGGTTTCAGGCGCCATATCACGGATTGCACGGCCCCTCCAGCCAGAGGTTCGAGTCTTCCCTGGGGCATGTGTGTGTGTGCAATTTTGTCATATGATGACATGATGGGGACCGTGGCTGTTGTTTGAAGACAAATGTTGATGGTGTTAGGACAGCAACCAGCCAAAAATTTACTTTATTCAAAGGATACCGTTACCGGTTTCGAGTCGTTGTGATTTATCCTCAGACGGTTTATACGCTTTCTTTATGACATGTGCTGTGTTTTTTACAGATTAATTGTCCTAAAATATAAATAATACAAAATTATAAACACGCCACTTACAGATGGTTGCGTTACAGATTTTCGTTGCATGTGACTTACGTGAAACGTCGGTTTCGAGTGTTTGTTTTCATTCGTCCAACAGATGTAAATGCAATTCCACTGCATCCTCGTTGTTGCACACGTAAATAGTTCTCACTGAACACTTTAGATTTGTCACTGAGATGATTTCTACCACGCACCACATGTTTTGATACATGTGTGTGTGTGTGTGTGTGTGTGTGTGTGTGTGTTGTCCTTAGGATCAGTTAGTTTAAGTAGTGTGTAAGACATGGGACCGATGACCTCAGTAGTTCGGACCCTTAGTATTTCACACACACTTGAACTTTTTTTTCCTTTGTGTCTACAAAAAAAGAGTGCTTGGAATTTTGGATTGGACGAAGGTACCAGCAGGTCAAGAAAAACGCAGAGGGCACCAGATAGTGGAGGGTGTCCACTCGAAACCTGTAACACAGAAATGGAGGAGAAATGGTGTTGTGACTTGAGACAGGAATGTCACGTGTGCTCACGGAAGGGTAAAGACTCTCCAATGACTTCAGGTTCTTCCTCCAGTAAGCTGTATACATCATCAGAACATAAATCTCGGCAAAACTCTTGTAGGTTTTTCTACTCGCTGCCTGCCGAATGTTGATTGCCTGTGAGCGGGGAGAGGCGCGGGACGCATGACTCGCGGTACCTGGGGAGCGTCGCAGTGATTAACGAAGGCGAGACTCCGGATCCGCTACCGCCAGTCCAGTGCGGTTTCCTCGACGCCCCTCCCTCGGTTCCCTCGTGCGGAGCACAGCACGTGTCGCGACCGACAGCCACAACCGATCCCCCTTTCCCTGCCCCCCCCCCCCCCCCCCCCCCCCGTGTTCCAACTCGGCGAATCGCCCTCAGTCGACCTGCGCCGTGTCTCCCGTCGCGCCATTTATCTTGCCGCGCAAGACTTGCGCGCGAGTTCCGCGGCAGCGCAGCGCACCGGCGCGCAGGGGAGAGGTGGCTGGCGTTGCCCCAAGGGGCGCGCCAAGCAATTAGTCGGCCGCGAGACGCTGCGGCTTCTCTCTGCACTCGATACGCTCATTAATCTCTGACTTCTTACGAGGCCAACTGAATATTTGATACTTCCTCACTAGACTCTGCGGAATACTGCCAAAGGAGTTTATATTTATTTCGAATTATCTCCAAAACAAGAAATAGCTGATATTTCTTTGTACAGTAGTTGCCTCAAAGTGATTCCTTTCTTCTCTGTCGATAGTAATAAAAATACCTCTCTACGACAGGTAAATCTGCCTGACAGCATCTTTGACTGCCTGCTGTCAGTAAACAGAAGAAAAGGCTTAACTGACGTCGTGATTAGGAGAAATAATAGAGGAAAATCGTGAAGGCAACTGATACGTTGTAATGCTTTCTGTCGTATTGGAGGGGAACTAAAGATGTATCGCTTTCTCAAATGGTTCAAATTACTCTGAGCACTATGGGACTTAACATCTGTGGTCATCAGTCCCCTAGAACTTAGAACTACTTAAACCTAACTAACCTATGGACATCACACACATCCATGCCCGAGGCAGCATTCGAATCTGCGACCGTAGCGGTCACGCGGTTCCACACTGAAGTGCCTAGAACCGCACGGCCACAGCGGCCGGCTCGCTTTCTCAATCATGTAAGTTGAACAACGGGAAGGAATTATCTGAATGAGACAGAAATTGGTAGACGTGATGTACTTTTACAGACGAACGAATTATTACAGGTTCATACCAGTTGGACAGTTTATTCCCGATAAAGAGCTTCAGAAATTCAGTAAGTCATTAACACGTTGGTCGGTCTCTCACCCTTATGCAAGTAGTTATTCGGCTCGGCATTGATTTGCTTGCTTGATGTCAACTTCAGCGATATCGTGCCAAATTCTGTCCAACAGGTACGTTATTTCGTCAAAACCGCGAGCTGGTTGGACAGTCCTGTCAGGCCCGGATCTAGGTGGTACGGGAAGGGGGGGGGGGGGGGTGCAAAAGAGGTATCTGCCCCGGTCGGCAGTTTCAAGGGGCGCTAAATTCATATCATTCAAAGAATAAACCCTGTTGTACAAATCTCCTAGCATCCAGCACACATTATTCATATTATTTTGAAATGCAACCCTGTTGGTTTTTGAACGCATTCTAAGTTGGTTTCTGAACGAATCATATGTTGATATTTTTAATGCGTGCATAGTGTACGTGATACGTCTGCCAGGGGATCCGTGTTGCATCAGGACATAAAAGTTTCCCGCAGACAAAAGGAGTCGAGGTATACGAGCAGAGCCGAATAAACCCGAACGAGTGAATACCAATCGCTGTTTGTGTATGTGGTTGATTGGGAGTGCGAATGATAAGCGTTGCCGTAGTTATTAGCGAAATCCATAGATTCAGACTACCTGAGTAGGAATAACAGGTAAGAAAGATTACTTTTTATCTTCTCGGTGTATCCAAAAACGAAATTTTGGCTGACAATTTTTGCGAGATCGCTACACTACCTAGGGCCAGTTGTACAATTCCCTGTTAGCAGCCACTCAAGTTTTATTCTCGGAACAACTCTGAATACGCGGTGCACGAACAGTTAATAGCGCCTCACCGGTGAATATATGCGGGGTAATTAACCCGGTGATTCTGGCAGGGTTAGTGAAGTTAAGCGGACAATAAATTTCGACAATGGCAAGAATAGTTACAGAATTAGTAATGAAAAGTTTGTTCCTCAGAGCGAGGAAGCAGAAGAAACGGGGACATAACACAAACTATACGGAAGAATACAACAATTCCAAATTTATGTATAAGTTTCGTACAGCTACTATTTTTCGGTCTCATAGAAACTGCAAAGTATGAATGAATTGTGAAACTATTTTGGTAACATAAAAGTTTTTGCTTGCAATAGGCCTCATATGCATCTGATATGGGTACTTCGTGAATTATGTTCTGCCGTGTTGTTTGTGTAAATGAGGTGGTTAAAAATGATCATTTGTGCCAAAACAGTCTAGCTTATTTGGGGTGTGTTACAACTGCTGCAATGTTAGAAAGGCTTATTTCGTTTTATTTAGTAGACAGTGACAAAATAGACGTAATCAAATCGAGAAACCACACCAGTCTTGGCTACTATTCCTATTAACAGCTTTTTCAGTTTTAGATAACGACAATTTGATTTTTCATGTAGCAAAATGTTTGACGAACTTTGACGAGGTAATAGATTCTTTCGCAGATTGGAAAGCACGCCGTGAAAAACTGTAGTAAAATTAGAGAACATAATGTTGGGACCTGAGGACTGAAAAAATGTGCACTGTATTGCTTGTCTCTTGTCTTTACTGCTTTCATAATTCGTATATTTAATTTTATGTTCACAAATTAGAAAGTTTAGCTAATATACAATAAAGAGTGCAAGTTCCCTGAAGAGTCCTTTTTCTCCCGATCAGAAATAATCGCACCCACTATTAATTATGGGTTTTCTTAAGGAGGGGGGGGGGGGGGGGGTGAGATCCACTGTCCTGAATATGTGAAGAGACGTGGCACTGCTCCTTGGCACCCTTAAGATCAAATAACATATCTTACCTCATATCTGTTGTATACCGGGTGATCAAAAAGTCACTATAAATTTGAAAACGTAATAAACCACGGAATAATGTAGATAGAGAAGTAAACATTGACACACTTGCTTGGAATGACATGGGGTATTATTAGTACCAAAAAATAAACAAAGTTCACAAAATGTCCGACAGATGCGCCTCGTTTGGCATGATCGTGTGCTCAGCCTCCACTTTCGTCGTGCTTGGTCTAAAAAAAAATGGCTCTGAGCACTTTGGGACTCAACTGCTGTGGCCATGAGTCCCCTAGAACTTAGATTTACTTAAACCTAACTAACCTAAGGACATCACACACACCCATGCCCGAGGCGGGATACGAACCTGCGACCGTCGTGCTTGGTCTCCCAGGTACCCAGACCTCAGTCCGTGCGATTATTGGCTTTAGGGTTACCAGAAGTCACAAGTGTATCATGATCGACCGACGTCTCTAGGGATCTTGAAAGACAACATCCGACGCCAATGCCTCACTATAATTCCGGACATCCTTTACAGTGCTGTTGACAACATTTTTCTCCGACTACACCTATTGTTGAGGAATGATGGTGGACATATTGAGCATTTCCTGTCAAGAACATCATATTTGCTTTGTTTTATTTTGTTATGTTAATTATTGGTATTCTGATCAGATGTGGCTCCATCTGTCGAACATTTTGTGAACTTTTGTATTTTTTTGGTTCTGATAAAACCCCATGTCATTCCAAGCATGTGTGTCAATTTGTACCTCTCTATCTACATTACTCCGTGATTTATTCAGTTTTCACATTTATACTAACTTTTTGAGCACCCGGTATATCGAACACTTCAGACTTATGTGCGCTACAGAATGAATTTTTTTTGTAAAACCTATTTTTTTTTTAATTTTTGACTTCCCGTCTTAAACGCTCGAGAGAGAGAGAGAGAGAGAGAGGAGGGGGGGGGGGGCACCACTTTCGAGTTTCTGCAGCACTTCGGAAAGATCGTATATCCGGAACCAGGTCTTGCCAATAATGTTCCAAACTTTCTGAACTCGGGTGAGATCCAGCGACCTTTCTGGCCTAGGTAGGGTCCAGGAAACACGAACACCAGCAGAAGAAATTCTCCCTGTGTGTGGGCAGGCATTATCTGGATGCAATGTAAGCCCAGATGGCTTGCCAAGAAGGTAAAATATCGTCGACGTACCGCTGTGCTGTAAGGACACCGCGGATGGGAACCAAATGAGTCCTGCTATGAAAAGAAATGGCACCCCGGATAATCACTTCTTCCTGTTGGGCCGTCAGGCGAGCGAAAGTCAGTTTGGAATTCCACCTCTCTCCGGGGTGTCTCCAGCCACGTTTTCGGCCTGGAATCTCACTGAAAGAAGTAGAATTGTCTTAAGCAATGAATCCTGCTTTGAACTGAACCCCGATGACCAGAGAAGATGTGTCTTGAGATGTCACGGATAACAGTTGGATATCAGTCTCACTGTCGCAAACCATAGGATCTGACAACCAGGAGTGATGGTTCAAATGGCTCTGAGCACTATAGGACTTAACATCTGAGGTCATCAGTACCCTAGAACTACTTAAACCTAACTAACGTAAGGACATCACACACATCTATCCCCGAGGCAGGATTCGAACCTGCGACCGTTGCAGCAGCGAAGAGGAGTGATGGTCTGAGGTGCCATTTCTTTTCATAGCTGGAAGCCTTTCGTTGTCATCCGCGGGACCCTTACAGCGCAGCGGTACGTTGACGATATTCTATGCTCTGTTTTGTGTCCCTTCAAGGAAAGCCATCCTGGGTTCACATTTCAGCAACACAGAGCCCGCCTACACACGGCGAGAGTTTGTACGTCTTCGAGTTCGGCAAGCCCTCCCTTGGCCAGACAGGTCACCGGATCTCACCCCAACTGAGAATGTTTAAACCACTATTGTCATGGCCCTCCAGTCAATTCAGGATTTTGATGATCTATCACGCCAATTGGACAGAATATTCCGAGATATGCCAGTACATCAGGAGGACATCAAAGAACTCTGTCATCAATGCCAAGCCGAATAATCGCTTGCGTAAGGGCCAGTGGTGGATCAACGCGTTAGTGATACGCTCAATTTTTGAAGCTCTTCCCGCCCCATTCGGATAATTCCTTCGTAGTGCGTCGCTCTTTTTCCTATTCGAGTTATCGCCCAAACACGAAATCACTGATATTTCTTGGCATGGTAGTCGCTTCCAATTAATTCCTTTGTTTTCTGTCGTTGATAACAAAATCAGGTCTCTATGACAAAGAACATGCCAGACAGTTTCTTTGACTAAATGTTGTTAATAAACAGAAGAAAAGAAACTGACATCGAGATTAGGAGAAACATTAAAGGAGGAAAAACGCCAAGGCAATTGATACATTGTATTGTTTTGTCATATCGGAGATAAATTGGAGATGTATCGTTTTCTCTAACATTTAAGCTAAACAATGGAATAATAGAAATCTGACTGTTAAAGTATCCTCTTTCGTAAGGCCATTGATAATAAAGAATCACATACGTAATATTGCTCTGCCCAAATGACGTCAGTGTTACTGCTATCTGGCCAATCCAAGATAAACAAAACGAACGAATCTGACTGTATTGAACACGGTAAATGTGAAAAAACTCACTAGAACACGACAATGAAGCAAGTTACTGAGCCCCACCAAAAATAATACATATACTTATCACAATAGTGCGCTGCAGAAATGAAACCTGATTACTCTTATACCTCCCGTACCTGTTTTAACATGCACACACTACTCGATGCATCTGCAGTCATTGTATCCACAACAATCGCACAGAAATTGTCATCTGAACTACGTATAAATATTTGTTCGCTCATTTGTAGTGGAATGTGCAGTGGAACTTCAGTCTTGTCGTCCACTAGCTATAATGTCTCAAAATGAAATCAGTTATGTTCTTTCTTAATTCAAAGGGGAAAAGGTGTAAAGGTTTTTGACTGAATGCTAAACGGAATTGTTAATAATGTATGTAGTTTGACACCAACCGAGCACACGTAACGTCACTATGGTGAGTAATTGAGTCACAACTTTTGATCAGAATTTTTTCGCAAAATGATTCTTGAGAACAAATGGCAATAAACAAGCGTACGTTAACTACAAAAACTCTAACACCAACTGCCGCGTGTCTCCACTATCAGCTGATTGCAGACAGAGCGCCGTCACACGGCAGGTCCAGAGAGACTTCTAGCACTCGCCCAGTTGTACAGCCGACTTTGCTAGCGATGGTTCACTGACTTCTACGCTCTCGTTTGCCGAGACGATAGTTAGCATAGCCTTCAGCTACGTCATTTGTTACGACCTAGCAAGGCGGCAGCATCCGTAATTTGATATTGTGAATCATGTACCATAAAGAGCGACGTTCTCCGTTAATGGATTGAAGTTAAGTATTCCACCAGCTACGGCCGTTTTTCTCAATTCTAATTCCCTTGTCATGTTCCAGACCTCACGCCAGTCTGCGTGAGATAAAACGCGTGCATTTAGGTCTCCTTTAACCATACGGTTGGCTCTCCTGCCAACCACAACACCATGAAGGCGGCACGCAGCGAACATCACACTGCCCTGAAGTGTACACTGAGAGGGACTGTTTGTTCCATCTCTTTACAATTTTCTTTTGTTGCATTATATTGAATATACTTCCAACGATTTTTTTTAGTTTAACTCGAGCGAGGAAGTGTGTAACGTTGTTGCATTAATTTGTTCTGCAAGCGGTGCTGCTATTCAAGACCATAAGAGTGGGTTAAAAACTGTGAGCTATCTGAGAAAGTTAACCTTGCATTACTGCGCAACTGTTTCACCAGGTATCCCGTCTAGCTTACCAAATTCCCAACCAGACTAACATTAATTATATTCTTTTAATAGTCATACGACAACCAGTGAGAATTTAAATAAAAAGAAATAAATCAGTTCATATTTGGAAATTTATTTTAACATTGATCATTGAAATTTCAGCATATTAAACTTGATTCATAACTGAACTGGTGCCTTATTTAGGATTGTGAAAATGTGAGTTTGTAATCTTACAGAACACATCAAATATGGAGCCAAGATTGGGAGACTGCATACAACACTGCTTTCATAAAATAACACACGAAGAACGTTGAAACATATGCAAGAGGCAATTAACCACAACCAACCGATTCAATTTTCACCCAAAGAAGTTATGTTCGTAGCGTAATCCTGTCCGTCGTGTACTTACCACACACTGGTATACTAAATTCATACTAACTCTCTGTGAAATCTTCCAGAAAAGAATAGCGGAGGGCTACTTTGATGATTACACCACATGCTTCACGTGGTCAACTTGGTTTACACAAAGAGTGTAACTCCACAATAATTTTGATAATTAAAATAAATTAGATCGAAAAGCCATTTACAAAAGAAAAACCTCGAACTGGTTACTATCGTCTTACTATGAACCTGATGGGTCAAACAATTGTATAAGCACGTGGTACTGGTCTCACAAAGTATACCCCACGTGGGTTGAATATAAAGAAAAGTTGCTATATTGAAAAATGTTCTTAAGACGAGACGTTATAATCTTACGCACATTCGCATTTAAGATTGATGATCTTAGTTAGAGTTACTGATCAACACGTGGTTCCACTTTACTCACAAAGTAGTGACAAAGCAACTACTGGAAGATATTCTTAAGTTCACACTCGAAATACACTGCGTTGCAATTTAAGATAACATTATATATTTTAGAGCTAAACCTGAAATAAAGGTAATTAAATTTTCAGTTAGGCTGAACTTAAGAAATCCATTGTCCTACGGACTTAACAGACACGCGCTTAGCCGAGATCTTACCACTTCAGACGCTCGCCACGGACAGACTGCCCTGGCCCGCTACCGAGCGTGCTTCACAAATACCAACGGAAGTGACCAGAGAGGCAGCTCCCTATACCAACATGACAAGGGACGGACAGGACCATACTAAGAATGGAAAACCTCTCTGCTTCTAGAAAGCGTAGCTACCTGTTCCGACGTTGGTCCTTCTGTTCTCTAACAGACAGGCTTGTCTGTTACCATCCAGCATGCAACTAGAAATACATTTGCTCATTCATCCTCTCACACAGAAGGGAAGGGGGATGACAGTATCTTATCATATACAGTATATAAAAGAAAGCGGATGTAGGTTCCGTATGAGACTGTGTGACATGAATTACATATAAACTGTGTTTTAAAGTGTAGTAGTGAGACAGATCATTCTTATTTATGTGTAAAAGTAACACGTTTCACTGCTCAGTCTCCTCTCAGATAGCCAGAAACACCACAGTAAATTTAGAAGAGAAATTTATGCCGTAAACGGCAACAGATTTAAGAAATTAACATGAAAGGAATCCAACAGAGACCTTTCAAGTGGACTACCTGTTTATTTAATTCATAATTAAATAAATGCACTTCCTTTCCTTAATCCCACATGCGTTGCGTTAATTAACTTTGGGGTCTGTATTAGGAGTTCGTCTGCTGGTAGTGCCAAGGCAGAGATGTGGTCACCCTGTAGGTCGTTTAGTACCAACCTAAGCCTGGAGTAAATACAGCGATGTTTGCCAGGGAGTAGTTCGGGGTTGGTAACAGGTCCCTTTCCTCTCATGTAAGGAGAACGGCCGTTGGGAGCCGCCATGATTGAGTCATTCTTGGGGTAGCGGCTGAACTGAGCGGACGGAATCGAGGGCGATCTCCGTCTTTGCCACCAATTGCATTGTGGGATGAGGTATTATGTGTTACACTGTCATAATCTGCTCTTTTTCAGGACTGAATTAGTTAGAGTGTCGTTACGGCCATTCATTCATTTTTTGAGAAATTTTGCCTGTACAATAAAAGTTGGGATAATGTGGAGGAGGATAGGGTGGCGAGAGTACTAGCTAATGTCTAATTGTACTCAGGGGTAATGATCTTTTGGTTGGGAACCGCTGATCTAGAATGACGCGTGACCAGGGAATAGACACACTACGTGATCAAAAGTATCCGGACACCCCCAACAACACTAGGCGTTTATGCAACAACTTGCACCCAAGGAAAAAGCTTAGAGCTAGGTGGTTAGAATACACTTTTTCATGGTGCCCATAAATATAATCCAGACCATCACACAGGTATTCCAAAATGCATCGGTATCCACTGCAAGTACTATGATAGTTCGTTGGGAGGTGAGAAAACTTCGGTTTTATGATCAAGCGGCTGTTCATAAGCCACACATCACGCCGGTAAATGCCAAACGACGCCTCGCTTGGTGTGAGGAGCGTAAACATTGGACAATTGCACAGTGGAAAAACGTAGACTGGAGTGATGAATCACAGTACACAGTGTGACGATCTGTTGCCTGAGTGTGGGTATGGCGAATGCCCGGTGGACGTCATCTGCCAGCGTGTGTAGTGCCAAGAGCAAAATTCGAAGGCGGTGTTATGGTGTGGTCGTGTTCGTCATGGAGGCTGCTTGCACCCCTTGTTTTGCGTGGCAATATCACAGCACCGGCCGACATTGATGTTTTAAGCACCTTCTTGCTTCCCATTGCTGAAGAGCAATTCGGAAATGGCGATTGCATCTTCCAACACGATCGAGCAGCCGGCCGCGGTGGCCTAGCGGTTCTAGGCGCTCAGTCCGGAACCCTGCGACTACTACGGTCGCAGGTTCGAATCCTGCCTCGGGCATGGATGTGGTGATGTCCTTAGGTTAGTTAGGTTTAAGTAGTTCTACGTTCTAGGGGACTGATGACCTCAGCAGCTAAGTCCCATAGTGCTCAGAGCCATTTGAACCATTTTTGAACGATCGAGCACCTGTTCATAATGCACGGTCTGTGGCGGAATGGTTACATGACAGTAACATCCCTGCAATGGACTGGTCTGCATAGAGTCGTGACCTGAACCCTACAGAACAACTTTGGGATGTTTTGGAACGCCGACATTGTGCCAGGCCTCAACGACGGACATCGATACCTCTCCTCAGTGCAGCAGTCCGTGAAGAATAGGCTGCCATTCCCCAAGATACCCTCCAGAACCTAGTTGAACGTATGTCTGTGAGAGTGGAAGCTGTCATCAAGGCCAAGGGTGGGCCAACACCCTATTCAATTCCAGCATTAATGATGGAGGGCCCCTTTTTTCAGCCATGTGACCGGTTACTTTTGATCACACAGAGTATATCACTGAACGTACCCGAAAAATTAATCATTCTACTACACACATTTCGGGAGGTATGACGTAATAAACATTAATATGGGAGAAAAATTTGCTTATGCTTAAAATGGAGCGCAAATTAGAACGACTTTATTCATCAGGTATTTCATAGTCAGAGCACCTAGCGACTTTAAGCATGATTTCAAACGTTTTATGAACTTTTTCTAGCTTAAATGCTTAAACTTAAAATATTTTAAAAATTAATTCATTTTATAAAACAACCAGAAGTTTGAATCAGTATTCTTTAAACAATCGGCTGTTTACTGGTGTCGGTACCATCCCACCTGAAGTTCACAATATATGAGACATGAGAAATAGCCTCAGAATTCAACAAAAATGTAATAATTCCTATTGCAAAGATGGTAGGTACTGAGACATGTGACTATTATCGAAAGTCGTGTCATAAGACATGGTTGCAAAATAACGACACAAATTATTTACAGAAGAATGGAAAATCTGCCAGAATCCGACTTGAGGTAAGATCAGTTCAGGCTCCAGAGAGATGTGGAAAGGCGCGAGGCAATACTGTCAGTATAATTTATCTTAGAAGATAGACTGAGGAAAGGCAAACCGACGTTTACAGCATGTGTATATTTAGAGAAAGCTTTTGGCAATGTGGACTGGACTACACTCTCTTAAATTCTGAAAGTAGCGTTCGGGAAGCGAGTGGTTATTTACGGCTTGCACAGAAGCCAGACTACAGTTATAAGAGCAGAAGCACACGAAAGAGAAGTCAAAGTTGAGAAAGGAGAGAGAATGCTACTCAACATGCGTATTGAGCAAGCTGTAACAGGAACCACAAATAAGTTAAGAAAATGAATTAAAGTTCAGAGACAAGAAATAAAGACTTTGTCGTTTGCCGATAATATTGGAGTTCTTTTAGAGGTGTCAAAACATCTATAAGAGCAGTTTAACAGAATGGATAGTGTCTTGAAAACTGATTGTAAGGTGAACATAAAAAAGTCATAGTTGCGTAACATAATTTGTTGTTGTTGTTGTTGTGGTGTTCAGTCCAGAGACTGGCTTGATAGACTCTCCATGCTGCTCTATCCTGTGCAAGCCTCTTCATCTCCGAATAACTACTGCAACTTACATCCTTCTGAATTTGTTTAGCGCATACACCTCTTGGTCTCCGTCTACGACTTTTACCCTCCACGCTTCCCTCCAGTATTAAATTGGTGATCCCTTGATGCCTCAGAACGTGTCCTACCAACTGATCCCTTCTTCTTTTCAAGTTGTGGCACATATTCCTCTTCTCCCCAATTCTATTCAGTACCTCCTCATTAGTTACGCGATCTACCTATCTAACCGTCAGTATTCTCCTTGTAGCACCACGTTTCGAAAGCTTCTATTCTTTTGTTGTCTAAACTGTTTATCGTTCATGTTTTACTTCCATACCTGTCTACACTCCGTAAAAATATTTTCAGAGAAGACTTTCTAACACTTGAGTCTATACTCGATGTTAAAAAATTTCTCTTTGTTAGAAACGCTTTCCTTGCCATAGTATAATGTTCCCCCAAGTGTTAACGGATTTCATGACTGTGTTTTCGTGCAGTAGCGCTGAAACGATTTTACCGCTGACAAAAGATACTGCGATTATCTATGTAAATTTAGGGAACAAGGATTCGCTTCCTGGTCAGCCATTGTCTGCTACGGTCATAAAATATATTGATTGGTCTATATTACGTAGAATTTTGTTATTTGTGTTCATTTTCCATAATAATAACTATTTAATTTCATTGTGTTTGTTATTATGACTAACCATACCCTTTTTCCTCAGGTTTCTTCATGAATTTGATAGTTAACTGTGACTTACTTTAGGGATTTCTGTCAGTGAATGATCACGTATTAACGGTACCAATCAGTGTAATACGTTTGGTTTGCTTTCAGAATAGAGTCTGCATATGAAATTTCACTTTTCACAAAACAAAATCCGATAGCTTTTAGGCGTAAATCACTTCCCTAAATTATGTTCACCAGCAGGCAATCCCGGTAGAGGAGCCTGGCTAAAAAAATATGAATCATGATGGTGGTAATTAAATTCCAATTTCAATGCTTAAACAATATTTTTAATGATTTTTCAAGTACGTAATTTTTCTTGATTCAATTGAAGACTCAATTAGCCAAAGACAATTTTAATTTGATGCAGATTTTCAATTGAGTTTAAACATTTTAAAAGCCAGAGTAATATAAAATTAAATAGTAATGAGAAAATAAATTGAATAAAAATTTAAAACCACCATTAAAATAGCCAGTCTTCATTTTATATCCTGTCAACTCCCACCATCAGCTATTTTGCTCCACAAATAACGATCTCATTTACTACTTTAAGAATCTTCTTTCCTAATCTAATATCCCCAGCATCACCTGATTTAATTCGACTACCATTGTCCTCGTTTTGCTTTTGTTGATGTTCATCTAATATTCTCCTTTCAAGACACTGCCCATTCCGTTCAGTTGCTTTTCCAGGTCCTTTGCTTCCGCTGACAGGAGTCGAATCAGATAAAATGATGAAGGAAATAACTAGGAAATCAGCGGAAGAAGTACCAGATGAATCTTGCTCTTTGGGCGACAACGACAATGATGATGACCGAAGTAGAAATTATTTAAAATGTAGACTGACAATAGCAAAGAAAGCATTTATGAAATGAGAAATTAACATTTCATTCATTTAAGCGTTAGAAAGGCTCTTCTGAAGCTATTAGTCTTGAGTGTATCCTTGTACAAAAATGAAACATGGACGTAAAAGCACTTCAGACAAGAAGAGAATAAAATGTTTTGAAATGCGGCGCTACAGACGAGTGCTGGAGATTAAATGAGAAGATCTACATCTACATCTTCATTTATACTCCGCTAGCCACCCAACGGTGTGTGGCGGAGGGCACTTTAGGTGCCACTGTCTTTACCTCCCTTTCCTGTTCCAGTCGCGTATGGTTCGCGGGAAGAACGACTGTCTGAAAGCCTCCGTGCGCGCTCTAATCTCTCTAATTTTACATTCGTAATCTCCTCGGGACGTATAAATAGTGGGAAGCAAGAGCAAGCTACACAGCGTTGCGGAGCGCCTCTCTTGCAGAGTCTGCTACTTGAGTTTGTTAAACATCTCCGTAACGCTATCACGGTTACCAAATAACCCTGTGACGAAACGCGCCGCTCTTCTTTGGATCTTCTCTATTCCCTCCGTCAACCCGATCTGGTACGGATCCCACACTGATGAGCAATACTCAAGCATAGGTCGAACGAGTTTTTTGTAAGCCATCTCCTTTGTTGATGGACTACGTTTTCTAAGGAGTCTCCCAATGAATCTCAACCTGGTACCCACCTTACCAACAATTAATTTTATATGATCAGTCCACTTCAAATCGTTCCGCACGCATACTCCCAGATATTTTACAGAAGTAACTGCTACCAGTGTTTGTTCCGCTATCATATAATCATACAATAAAGGATCTTTCTTTCTATGTATTCGCAATACATTACATTTGTCTATGTTAAGGGTCAGTTGCCACTCCCTGAACCAAGTGCCTATCCGCTGCAGATCTTCCTACACTTCGCTACAATTTTCTAATGCTGCAACTTCTTTGTATACTACAGCATCATCCTCGAAAAGCCGCATGGAACTTCCGACACAATCTACTAGGTCATTTATATGTATTGTGAAAAGCAATGGTCCCATGACACTCCCCTGTGGCACGCCAGAGGTTACTTTAACGTCTGTAGACGTCTCTCCATTGATATCAAGATGCTGTGCTCTGTTTGCTAAAAACTCTTCAATCCAGCCATACAGCTGGTCTGATATTCCGTAGGCTCTTACTTTGTTTGTCAGGCGACAGTGCGGAACTGTATCGAACGCCTTCCGGAAGTCAAGAAAAATAGCAACTACCTGGGAACCTGTTCTAATATTTTCTGTGTCTCATGAACAAATAAAACGAGTTGGGTCTCACACGATCGCTGTTTCCGGAATCAGTGTTGATTCCTACATAGTAGATTCTGGGTTTCCATAAACGATATGACACTCGAACAAAAAACATATTCTAAAATTCTACAACAAGATCGATAACTAATGAGAAAGTACTGTGTTGAATTGGGGAAAAAATCAGTGGAATGGTTTGATTAAAACATGGCGTTGGATGACATGACACATCGTGAGATTCAAATGGCTCTAAGCACTATGGGATTTAACATCTGACGTCATCAGTCAGTGTGTGTGTGTGTGTGTGTGTGTGTGTGTGTGTGTGTGTGTGTGTGTGTGTGTGTGTGTGTGTGTGTGTGTGTTTTGGGGAGGGAGGGGGGTTTAACATTGTAAAAGGAAGGTACAGGTTCGAATACAGTTATCAACTCCAATGGATGGATGTTGTAGTTGTTATGGAAAGATGGAGAGGCTTGCACGGGGTAGATAAGACGTGGAAAACTGCATTAAACGAGTCTTCAGACTGAGGGCCAAAACAACTACTACGGCATAGAACTGAAGCAGCGTGGAATAAGGTATCCGTATCTATCAACCAGGCTCATTTCGACTTGATACTGAGCTCAGTTAGATCCATTATTGGTGCCAGAAGTCGCAGGCCTGTTTACTATATTTCGCACCGTACTTAATCGCAAATCACCTACAGACTGAATTATTTATTATTTCTGCCATAACGTATGCGTGCAGTACGTAAATTTTCGTTCTTTGCTAAACTTAAATGGCCACCAATGTATATGTCACTACACCATTCATTAAATGCAAGTCTGTAAGTTCTTGGAATGTCTGCTGCTCCACGTTAAATAACCAGTTGTGATCCACACTCGTTAAAAATTTCCAAACAGACAGTTTTTTCCGGCTTAGTTTGCAATTATATACTGCGTTTCGCAGTTTGTGACTCTCGCCTACTACGTTATTTTCAAACTGACCAGTGATCAGCATGTGACTAAATGGCTTGTGCTTGTGCAGCTACTACGTGAAAATGGCGTAATAGCCGAGACTGACAAATAGTGGAAGACAAATGTTTAATTACACCTGAAACTAAAAAACATTATCATTTCAAAATGAGTATTGTTTATCAAGGTGGGACATCTATCCTGAATGCGGCGGACAGTAATTTGCTATGAAATGTAACTAGTCTGTCAAATCTGCATGTGTTAAGACAGTCATGAGAAAAGGGCTGAACCGATAAGAGCTGATATTTTGTATTAACGAAGCTGGTATGTCTGGCTCTGACTTAGAAGCCTATTACCACACAGAAATTTTTCGTCGAGATTGTGACCACTTCTAAGGCACAAAAAGTACGTTAACGGCAAAGCTCAGCTGCCCACCTAACTATACGAAATCGATGAAACTGGCGTTACTTCTCGACGTAATCGCCCTGCAGATGTACACATTTTTCACAACGCTGACGCCATGATTCCATGGCAGCGGCAAAGGCTTCTTTAGGAGTCTGTTTTGACCACTGGAAAATCGCTGAGGCAATAGCAGCACGGCTGGTGAATGTGCGGCCACGGAGAGTGTCTTTCATTGTTGGTAAATCCAAAAGTCACTAGGAGCCAGGTGAGGTGAGTAGGGAGCATGAGGAATCACTTCAAAGTTGTTATCACGAAGAAACTGTTGCGTAACGTTAGCTCGATGTGCGGGTGCGTTGTCTTGGTGAAACAGCACACCCGCAGCCCTTCCCGGACGTTTTTGTTGCAGTGCAGGAAGGAATTTGTTCTTCAAAACATTTTCGTAGGATGCACCTGTTACCGTAGCGCCCTTTGGAACGCAATGGGTAAGGATTACGCCCTCGCTGTCCCAGAACATGGACACCATCATTTTTTCAGCACTGGCGGTTACCCGAAATTTTTTTGTTGGCGGTGAATCTGTGTGATTCCATTGAGCTGACTGGCGCTTTGTTTCTGGATTCAAAAATGGCATCCACGTCTCATCCATTGTCACAACCGACGAAAAGAAAGTCCCATTCATGCTGTCGTTGCGCGTCAACATTGCTTGGCAACATGCCACACGGGCAGCCATGTGGTCGTCCGTCAGCATTCGTGGCGCCCACCTGGATGACACTTTTCTCATTTTCAGGTCATTGTATGCACAGAACCCACAGAAATGCCAACTCTGGAAAATTCAATATTTCAAGCTTGCAATAAACATGACGACTTCCGGCTACTGCTCCCCTCTTCTGATCCTGTAAGCAACATACAGGAACAAAAAGAAAAGAGGAATTTGAACTGTGGAATGCGCCTGAGGCAAATAAAGCAATCCAGTTTCCTGTTTCTTTTTTTAGCAGACAGAAAATATGAAGGTGAGCTTACAGTTTTTACTGACTTATTTTTGCCTGAATATTATATTAAAACCTGTAATTCATTAATCGTTGCGTAGATTTGCTTTCTAAACATAACTACAAGATCTGATCGCGTTAGTACGTAAGGACAGACTGGGATAATGGTGTACCGACAAAGAACAGCTCAGTACGCCCCTGGAAAAGAAGCCGGAAGGCGCAGAAATCAAGGAAAAAATAGGGAATGAAGTGGACAACTGACTGGATTGAAGAACAAGAATGGGGAAACTATATGTTGGTGCTTTACAGCATATCCGAAAAAAGAAGAAAAAGCGAATAGGATGTACCAAGGGATCACCAGCGTCCACGAAGAGATCGGATGTTTCCAGCATTTGGTATGACGAAAATGACGGTGATTGCTGTAACCAGATTACTCGCTCGTTGAAGTCATACACGTAGTAATAAAATGAGTTACGCTGCATCTACAGAGGAACAGGCAGAGATAATAAATGTGGCACAGGTGTGTTCCATTCTCTGCTTGGAATCAAGTTGCACGTACCGAAGAAGAGACACTCCGAGGTTATGTTTGTGATGACTAATTATCCAAGACAAGAACATTCTAAAAATTTTTGAAATGTGGAAATTGAATTGATTACATTTTCCATGTCACTCTTTAAAAAATCTCGGTATGGTACTTGTAAGGTGTCAGGCAAATCCAACACATTCCATGAAAACCCTGACATGATAAGCAAATCCAATAGTATGTCACATACCTCCGAATAATTCATGACATTAAATTAACCAAAGTAATACGAGAAACGAGTGAGCAAATGGAATACCACAGACTAACACAAGAATGCCTAAATGCATGTCGTACCTTCCCACCGTGAGACCGACGCAATTCCGAGGGGAGAAACGAGAACAGAAGCCGGGAGCAGAACCGTGTTAAGCTAGAAGGCCCTACGATAAGGGACGGACTGGACACCCACGTCGCCAGCCTACCTCTAACACTACCACACGCAAGTTTTAGCGTGAGACTTTTTCGCGTGTCTGTTACATTAGGACCACCCACCAGCCCATGTTAAAAGCTAGAGCCCTCCAGAAGAATAGTATAGATCTTACGGTAACGCTAAAAGGGCCACACCAGCTGCAGGTTTTAGCGTGCAAACTTTCAAAATATTGCCCCACCACGAAAAGTATAACGTTTCTCATTGGATAGACAGGATTTTTGTAGGTGGAGCTTAAGGTTAACATTGAGACCCTGATTGGTCAGATGAAAACACATCCAGACTTTTTTTTTTTAAACTAAATTCGGTAAATTGTAGTAAGGAGAAGTTAGGAGAGAGTTGCTTCCGAGGCGGCGAGGTGAGTGCAGCTGCGCCGCCCGCCGCCCCCTGACGCTGCCTAAACACCGACAAGGTAGTGAACGCACGCGATGCCGCATTTTTGAGCGCATAAGGCTTCACTTAGAACTGCAGAAGTCTCATCTGTTACACCCCCTTTTTGCGTAATACTAGTGTCGATCGTCAATTAAAGCTCATGCTGTTCACAGTTGCCACTTGAAGTAAAAATCTGAAACGCGATGATTTTTCTGTTATATAGTTATTGAGAAGCCAAATCAGCCACTGTAATTTACGACAAGTTAGATAAGTTATTAAAGATAATTGAGGGTCACTGTAGACCATTTTGATAGTTTTTCTCTTTTGTGAAACTTAATTTAAAACAATGTTTAGTGAGTAGAATAAAATTTCCAGTGGTAAATTTAACTGCTTTTTCGACGTTATTTTACCAGCTAACTAAAAATAGGAAAGCCTTGAACCCCTTCCACTAAATTTAGTTAGTATTAAGATTCTTTTACTGGGAGTGCAGTGGAGCTGACGCTGAGATCATTTAGTATTTGGTTATATCATCGCTAGTCTCACTGAACTCTTCTGAATTCTATATGTGATGTGTGGTCTGGCGTCTCCTTACCAGCAACAGGTCCCAGGTTCAAACTAGTCAATTCCCTAAAAAAAAAAAAAAAAAAAAAAAAAAACACGCACAGAGCGTCGTTGCGCGAAAGTGGTAAGGAGACACGATATAGAACGAACAGACACCACCATGAATGTTTAGATAATTTCCTAACAGTAATTGCTAGACAATTTAAGTGGTGATCATTTTCACTCAGATATATTTAATGTAAGCTTCCTTTCTCAACGGCACAATTTTCCAAACCGTGCGGGTAGTTACCATATGTGGGGAATCGTGCGCAGTAGCGTCTTTGTAATATTTGCAATTAAACTTCATTGTACTGTTTTTAGTACAGTAAAAGTAGGGAAACTACAGCAAGCAGTTGGTTTTAGATTACGATTATGAATTACCAAAATAATAATTTTTGTTTGCCATTTTTTTAAATTCTGGTAGTCTCCTTCGGGATGCCGCATAGCTAACGCGAGTACAGACATTGTCGTTTCGTGTAAATACAGTACCGGTTCTGGATTGGCCCCCATAGAACAGAGAAGATGACTGTGTGTGTTCATATTGCATGGTACTCATACGGAATATGCGCGTAAGATGAGTCTTATGTAGAAATTTGCATGTTAATAGAGAAACGGGAACTGAGTGTCACATACCAAATTTTCTGAAGCGTTGTGAGTCTTGTGCAAGGGGAGACAAGAGCAATGCGTTAGGTCTCTGTTACTAGTCCGCGGTTTGAACATAGAGCGAATCATGTTACGCGGCAGGGAATGGAAATGGGAAGGATCACTTTATGCGCTCACTGCGTATGTCTGCAGACTTCATTCTGCATATTGAAAAGTCTGTTCTGGCGGGTACCGATGGAACAGGTTGCCACCAGCAGCAGATTGTAACACACGTTACAGGAAATGAGCTTGTGATCTAGGATCTATGACGTACTTAAATCAATTCAGCTACTGTCAGAGGAGGTTGAGGAGTCAGGCCTTGCTCACAGAGTTTCAACGATGCTCACAACCGGCAGCATTGTCCCAGAACTGAAGGTGGCTCCTGGTTTGGAATCGAATGAAGAGTCTGAACCAAAGACTTCGATAGTTCTGTGACAGACTAGATTGGACTTCCTAGAATGAGGCCATAAGGTTGAGAACTGTACGGTCACCCGAAATGGATCACCGATGCACTGCACATTAGTAGCTGCTACTTAGATTGCGGATTTCGTGTATGGTACCCAAAAGGGGATACCAAACTCAGACCAGACAATGGTAGGTCACAAATTATTACTATGGGATTCAGAGACAACAGACATTCTCAAGCATTCGCGACAAACTGCCATAGTGTGAAACTCTCCTAAAAAGCTGTCGAACTCACATAATACTCGATAAAGAAAGTTCGTTGAAACTCGAAATTATTCGCAGTGCGATTTTTGGAGTGAATCTAAATCTATCTTGAAATGATAGTTCTACGGAAAAGGGAGGCGGTGTGTTCGTCGTAATAGACAGGAAATCCAAATCAAGATATAAACGGAAGCTGCATGCAGGACCGTCTGGCTACCTTTGCTGAGGTAGTATTCCATACTGGCCGTACGAACGTAAGGGAGGAACTCCAAACGTACTACCCCGACGTAATCGAAGAAAACAGCGAGAAGAACCTTCACATGTGATCGAACTTGTCCTTTTTCTTTCGATCTTGGCCCTTCAGGCAGCATCTACTGGGGCGAAAGGGCCGGTTTCGACGTCTTTATGTAGAAAGTCAGGATCGTTGTGTACTTCATTCAGCAAAACGTACGAAAAATATTCTTGGCATGAGCCAAAAGATATGCCGAAATCACCAGTATCCTCTCTGCTGACAATTCGACTATTTTCTCGGAACCATTTCGTTTATTTCTGCCAGGTTGCAGTCCGTAACTGATGCGCTAGGGCGCCAGGGCAGTCGTCTTCAACGTATTATCGAGCCTCTTTTAAAGATTTCTACCACTCGTAAACTCTTGTCTTACTTATAGTAGATTCAGCAAAAGCCATAGTTCACATTTCGAATGTGGTGCTAAGCTTTATTCCAATTTTAAATAAAAAATTAATGCACATTCTTTGTCCCATCTTTATCGAAAGTAAAAATTCGCCTTGCACTAGAAAATACGTATAATTTTTTCGAATGTCAACAAAACAGCTGAAAATGTAAATATACATCAGGAAAGGGTGTACCAACAAGGCAAACAAAACGGAAAATCGGCTGTATAGAGCCCGTGAAATAAAAAAAAAAATCTGTTTCTTTTTTATCACACCTCGTATAACCAGCAGTTCTGACCTAATTCAGTTTTCACATCGCTGTAATTATGGGTGACAAGTACTAGTGTCAATAGAGTTGGGAAACAGCTGAGATCATAAAATTGAACAAAGTTCCAAAGTTGAACGGAATCTCTATCAGCTTCAATATAGAATTTACAGCCCCCTTAGCCCCTCGATTAACAGTAATACTTCGCAAATTCCGTGAACAACAATGTGCAGTTGTTGGAAGAAAGCACAGGTCCCTCTCATCTACAAGAAAGATAAAAGAAGAACTGTGGTCTAATATTGTTGAAATTCATCAATCACAGAATCCTAGAACATAGCCTGAGCTCATATATAATGAGTCGTCTCGAACGGAATGAGCTTCTCCATGCGAACCAGCATGGTATTCGAAGATATTTGACGTAGTACCACATCAACGGTTACTAAAGAAAGTACGATCATATCGAGTATCAAATGTAATTTGAGATTCACGTGAAGACTTATGTGTAGGGAGAGCGCAGCATGTTATTTTCAATGGAAAATCGTCAGCAGTTTTTGAAGTAAATGAAGTCGTGCCCCAGGGAAGTGATTTGGGATCCTAGTTGATCATCTTGTGTATTAAAGAACTGCCAGACAATATCAACAGTAACCTCTGACTTTTTGACTTTTTGATGATATCATGTACAACCCTCAACTCGACTCAGTGAAGATAGGATCGACTCCCTTCTTTCTCCGCTTGAGTAATTCCTATCTGACGCGTCAACGTAGCGGGGAGTGGACACCTCACGCTTCAATACATCAGACTGGTAGTTTGTCTCACTTCAGGCACCGAGTCCTGTGAGGTATAACTCGGGACCCATGCACAGGGTAACAGTGAAGACGACAACGACATCTATTGTACCGCGAGCAAAGAGACGACAGTAATAATAAATCAAGAAATGGAGGGAAAAGAGGGAGGGAAGGGAAGCCATAAGAGCTTGGACACTGAATGATCTGACAGCAAGGTGAATTAGAAGTGAACGTGCTTGAAAAGAGCGAGACGGGGTGAAGAGAGAGCGGAGAGGTAGAATGTAGATTACATATTTTACTGTTCAAGGCATGAGAGAGCCCTTAGTTACGGAATCTGAATACTAGTAGGCAAGAGAATGAGAGGAAACTATATAAATTTAAGATATATAAATGAAAAACTGCTGATAATAAGAATATAAAGAAGCAAGCGGAGATTTGTATTTATCCAGATATGTATGTCAACGAATCAATATCCCGATGAAGAGATAGAGGAGTACTATGGTAAGACAGAAAAAGTAATGGAAAATGAGAGTAGAAGAGCGTGCATAATAGTTACATGAGACGTAAATGCAGTAGTGGGTGAGAGGAGTATTGGAGGTTGTGGTCTTTTACTAAGGAAAGAAATGTTAGTAACAGGAATAATCTCGTGCAGAAAACATTTTGTTCTACCGCAACATCAGAAGGAAGTACACGTGAAAATCGTGGCTGAGTGATAAAGGTTACCAAATTTCTGTTTAAATTTCTGTTTATTAATCCCACAACGAAATAAAAAAAGCTAGAGAAATGGAAAAGTTACCCACGAGTTTATTAAACCAACAGCGATATAAAAGAAGCTTGAGAAATGCAAAAAAATGCATAAATCTGCTGGGATTAGATTCTAATTTTCGTAAATCTCCGCATTAGACTAAAGAAAGTCTGCAAAGATGTGAAAAGAGAGAGACTATATCTAGAAACATTAAAGAAAGGGGAAAAACCTAAGGAAGAAGAAACTATTCTGCAGGAAAATTCGGGGCAGAGGTGCCAGGCAACTCCAGCGACTGACGTAGAAAATTTTAAAAACAAACATAAAAGAAACAGCGGAACAAGTGCTAGAAATAAGCAGTAGAAATATAATAAAGAATGTATGGATATCTGGTGAAATGATAAGAAAGTGGATAATGTTAATATAGAGGAGGGAAAAAATGTACAACAATTTAAATAATTAATTGAGAAGGGAGACAGATCGAGCTACACAAAAGTGGATCGAGGAGAAATGTAATAAAAGTGAACTGTTGGAGAGAGACTGAATGTTTAAAGGAGTCACGGGATTAATGAACGAGAAGGGAGGATGAAAGAGTGTCATGCAGACACGGACGGATTACGGTAGGAAGATGAAGGCTTCACATTACGTAAGGAAAAGAGGGGAAGAATGTATTGGGTGGTTATACGCAGGGGGAAAAGAGCAAGTGATAGAGAAGCTTTAACTGGAAGTAAAAGGTATTGTGAATAAAGAAGAGAAAGGCTACAACATTCTAAAGAGTAAAATGGCGGCATCTCTTAAGTAGATGAGAAATGGAAAGGCCCCAGGGACAGATGAGCTACCAAAAGAAATATTAAAAACATTAGATGTTAAAGGGGAAGAAAAAGCTCTTGGAAATTTGCACAGAAATATATTCATTGGCAGAGTGGCCTAACGGCTTCTTATAGTTGATGTTATTTCCCATCCTAAAGAAAAACAACATAAGTAAATGTGAGTTACTTAGAATTTTAAGTAAGGTACCACATGAGAATAAAGTTTTACTGAAAGTGATAAACAGGAGGATGTATAGCAGGCTGAATGGTATCATGGAGGAAATGCAGTGTATTTGCAGTTTACTACAAGCCGTAGGAAAAAGATACATTGGAAACAATAGGAAGATTTATGCCGTTTTTATTTATTTGGAAAAAGCTTTCGATAGTGTGATGTGGAATAAGCTCATATTTATCCTAAAAAAACATGGCATCCACTGGAAGGAAAGAAAATTAACAAACTATACCTGAAGTAAAGAAACAAGAGAAGCGCGGGGCGCGAGATAGCCGTGCGGTCAGAAACCATATTCGCGCTGCTCTCCAGTCAGAGGTTCGAGTCCTCCCTCGGGCATGGATGTGTGTGTTGTCCTTAGCTTAAGTTAGTGTAAGTTAGCTTACGAAGCATGTAAGTCTAGAGATCGAAGACCTCAGCAGTTTTTGTCCCATAGGAACTTACCACAACCAGCGCCAGAAAAACAAGAGTTAGAGTTGGTGGAGAATTAAAGGTGTGAATGTGAATTAGAAGAAGTAGCAAGACATGGATGTTGCCTTTCACCTAAGAGCATGATGCTTGGGGGAAAAGTAGAGAAGTCTACACTCAAGACTGACAGACAACAAGTAGAGCAAGTTGCAAAATTCAGGTATTATAATGGAAGGCCTAAAAAGTGACATTGTAAGACATGTATATTTCTATTGTCTATTGTCAAACACAATTTATGAAAGATGTTTATAGTTTATTGATAGGATTAAGTAGGAATAATTAAAATTTATCATGTTGGAAATAATTGTGGTAGCAGGGAATGTCTGCACCAAAGTATTGTTGGCAAGAGAGACCGCACATTGATATAATTTTAAAAAGGGCCTGAGAGGCCACGTATGGATACATTTTAAGAAAAGAGCGGGAAAGACCGCGCATTGATACATTTTGTAATGGTAGCAGGGATTGTCTGCACCAGAAAGCATTGTTGGCAGGAGAGACCGTACTTTAGTGTTCGTAGGAAGTCAGTGGTAAGCGAGATGTGAAGCGAGTCGGTAGCAGGTCTGAAGCGAGAGGTTGAGAGGAGCGGTGTGCATGCCAGCCACCAGCTGTGATTTACAAGAGATTATAACCGGATGTACAGAGACATTAGCTAACTATTATCATAAAAGGAACTAATATTATTAAATTAATTTTTTGAGGAACTCAAGACTACTGAAGGTATGTTGGTGCATTGCATTATTGTGAAAAGTAAGTCCCATTTGAACGTTTGTAAAACTATTTCATTCAGAATATAATTGATTTTTGCCAGCAATATTGCATTACTGATTATAATCCATCCCAAAAACCATCAATGTAAAACTTTTCAAAATTTTATTGTTGTCAAGAAAAAGTGTAACTATGAATTATGTAATTTCAGTCAAATTAATTAAAGAATAACGTCAGCTTTGGTAATAAATACAGCCACTTTCTATGACAGCCCATCAGCAGTTAATAGAGCATAGTAAACCAGAGTAAGTATATTAATGTTGCAGTTCGATGTAGCAGTCAGATGGCGATCCAGTAACAGTAAAAAACGTAAGGAACAGTTTTGGGTAATTGCAAATAACGACTCAGGGCCACGACGACGACACATTCTATGTTTCGTCGAAATAATCAGAAAATCACTTTTAATAAGTAGCAATTAAATTTGTATGCGAAGATTGAGAAAGAGAATAAATTTCAAAGGGAAGATTTCATTCGTTATTATTAAGCAAGAGGTAGAATTCCTAGGGGAAGGTTTCATAAGTTATTGTAGAAGGGAAGAAAAGAGATGTAGAGAAGACGGGAAGGTTTCAACATAAAAATAAGGTCGAGGATATCGACAACCAAGGAAGTGTTCAATGAAAGAGGAAATTGCTACATGGATTACTGATTTAAAACCCGAGAAAAATATTGGCACAGAGACCTGGATCTGTGGAAAGATGAAGGAAGAAGACTAGAGACACTGACACTGTGCCTATGAAGGAAATTGCAGTCGGTGAGCTGCTGACTTGTGATGATAGAGCGAAGAACGATGACTTTTTGAGAAGAGCTCGGGAGAACAGAAACCTCTGAACATCACAGGGTAAAGACACAAAAACTAGTTCATATACTGGGAGCCCAATGCTGACTCCAACAAGGAACTGAACAGTCCGTTGAGGGAAAGAGAATAGAGGAAGGAGAAGATACTGACTGACAAGTAATGTCACAGAGGAAAGCGTTGATTACGGGGAACTAAAGGGGAAAGCACAAGATAGGTGACGTGGGTGCGTACAACGCTGGAGCCTCCACAAGGCAAGGCAAACCAATTTTTGGTGATGGTTAGGAATTTTCAGAGGTGGATGTTTTTATCTGTAATGAAATACAGTCTAAAAAATGCATGCAAACTCAACCAGAACTTGATAAGATTTGAAAAGGTTACTATCTTGTTTTAAATTATACGAAGTGTACAATTTTCCCGTTCACAAATCACTAAAACATTGCAACCTACGACCGCAGTAATAACGAGTCACAGTCACAGTCCACTCATACAAACATCGGGGTCTGTCAATTTGTAGGGATATGAAATGGAATGGTCACTTAAGTCCAGCCGGGGTGACCGAGCTGTTCTAGGCGCTACAGTTTGGAACCGCGTGACTGCTACGGTCGCAGGTTCGAATTCTGCCTCGGGCATGGATGTGTGTGATGCCCTTAGGTTAGTTAGGTTTAAGTAGTTTTAAGTTCTAGGGGACTGATGACCTCACATGTTAAGTCCCACAGTGCTCAGAGCCATTGAACCATTTTGAACTTAAGTTCAGTAGTAGGTAAAGCAGGTCGCAAATTTTCGTTTGATTGCTTTGACACCGGGAAACTGGAATAAACGTACAAAGAAGATTGCTTGCAAATCTCTCGCACGATCCACCCTAGAATGTTGCTGAAGTGTGTGAGTCCCATACGAAATAGGAATAACGGATGATTTGTATATTGCAAAGAATCGCACTACAGACGGCCACACATTGCTTTCACCACAGGAGAGTGTCGCAGTAACATTGACATGTCTGAACTGCCCGTAACTTGAAGATAGATGCCAACTATCTAACGAAAGCTTACAAAGTTTCAATCAGTGTTAAGTGAGATGTGCAGGAATGTACTAAGGCTTTCTAGCTATTACTCTGGTAGAGACCGCAAAGACAATATTGGACTACTTATGGTATTCAAATAGGTATTTGAGCAGCGATTAGTCCGCGCTTCACGTGCTGATGGAACGAGACGAAACAATTCAACCCGATTATATACAAATGCTACCTTACCACACTCACCGATAATCGTCGGGTGCACTTAGGGTTGCCAGGTCGAAAAAAAAAAGCCGGACTCAGCGTTATAATGAGCGGGACATTTTGCCCAAAGACGGACTACCTATGTTAGATAGAAACGGTCAGGTGGAAATTTTCAGTTATTTATTAATAATCAGTTACACTCAGATTTTGTAAGATCAACCTTAAACGCCCTTAGAAAAATCTGTGAAGAGACTTATAATTGCACAATTATGATAGCAACTAAATGCTTAGTATTCTTTACTGCTCAGGCTTTTTGTAATATAATCTGGTGGCAAAATAAACCAAAAGTTCTTCATTAATGAAATGAACAATTCATTATTCTTCTGGTATGGAAGACGAAAAGATATTAAACAACTTTAGTCATTTCCATTATACTCATAAAGAAATAACAATCTGTAGTTAAGTATTAATATTCCTAATTCGTGCTAGCTGTAACAAGTACGTTAGATTTCTTGGAAATTAGTTCGTGCAACTCTTGACAGCATAATTTTACATAACAGTACCATCATTTTTATGATTCTGTCGGTTTGAATTTACTGCGTTCCTTTTGTCATTCGGCGAATATGAAAGAAGAACAACCTTCTGACATTCGCATTATAGCCTGGAATTGGAACGTAATAGTCTGTGAATTCCAGTAATTGTAAATAAAATTAGTTTTTATGTTGCGATTTGAAATATGCTGTCCACTTTTCTTGTCAAAAAAGCTTAAAAAAATCAGATTCGTCGCGTCTGATTCTGAGTGGTTAACGGCCACTACTATACTTCAACTTCTGAAGGAACTTAATTTCGACAGGTCTGAATGAAGTCCAGAGTAGGATTCATTATTTTTACCGCTTGTCTTACGGAAATGAGAACAGACAGAATATGCTTTACTATTCTCTGCATCGTGTGTATTAATTTATGAATCGTCGTATTGATCTCTTAATTGTTTTGAGCTGCTGAATATTTCGCGTATTAGGAAAGCAAAGTGGACTTAATTTTCACATTTCTTCGATGACTGCTTAGTTTGGGAACTTTGTTACCACTCTTGTAATGCTCTCAATGTTATTTTGCAGCATTTAATAAGGCTGATCTGTCTGTATTTTAACTTTATATCATAGGACTACTTCCCGTTTATTTTACAGGTCCGTTCTTGAATAAACATTATTCAACATTATCCTCTGTCGTCTACATCAATTACATACGTTAGAATAGAAACCATTTATTAAATTATTTATTTATTGTTATTTTGGATCTATGTGTATTTTATAAATTCTAAATTTAGCCAGTGCACAGATTACATGACTGTAGATCACGGCTACAGATTATTATTTGGAGCGAGTTAACTGTGGGTCATGAAACAGGTGTGTGCGTCTCCACCCTGTCACTACATCGAGCTATTCTTTTGAACAGACCTGTGCATTGCCCGATTACCTAAAGCGTGAGTAACCACAGGTGTAGACGCAGTTGGTTTATTCGTAGAGAATGCTGTTTGGAAGAGCAACTACTCAGCAGTAACTGTTAGGTATCGACACACGAATTTATACATTAAGCGGTTCATTTCATGTGCCGCGTCTTGTATGCACTATTACCGGAGCGCACAGTTTCATCTACTGTCTCATTGGGTGTTTATACTACCAAATATGACTGTGCTCTGTCAGTGAGGACTTTATTTCGCGTGGCTGTTACTGTGATCTTATAATCAGCTTCTTGTTGTGTTGTGGTCTTCGGTCCTGAGACTGGTTTGATGCAGCTCTCCATGCTACTCTATCCTGTGCAAGCTTCTTCATCTCCCAGTACCTACTGCAACCTACATCCTTCTGAATCTGTTTAGTGTATTCATCTCTGGGTCTCCCTCTACGATTTTTACCCTCCACGCTGCCCTCCATTACTAAACTGGTGATCCCTAGATGCCTCAGAACGTGTCCCACCAACCGATCCTTTCTTCTGGTCAAGTTGTGACACAAACTTCTCTTCTCCCCAATCTTATTCAATACTTCCTCATTAGTTATGTGATCTACCCATCTAATCTTCAGCATTCTTCTGTAGCACCACATTTCGAAAGCTTCTAATCTCTTCTTGTCCAAACTAGCTATCGTCCATGTTTCACTTCCATACATGGCTACACTCCATACAAATACTTTCAGAAATGACTTCCTGACACTTAAATCTATACTCGATGTTAACAAATTTCTCTTCCTCAGAAACGCTTTCCTTACCATTGCCAGTCTACTTTTTATATCCTCTCTACTTTGACCATCAACAGTTATTTTGCTCCCCAAATAGCATAACTCCTTTACTACTTTAAGTGTCTCATTCCCTAATCTAATTCCCTCAGCATCACCCGACTTAATTCGACTACATTCCATTATCCTCGTTTTACTTTTGTTAATGTTCATCTTATATCCTCCTTTCAAGACACTGTCCATTCCATTCAACTGCTCTTCCAAGTTCTTTGCTGTCTCTGACAGAATTACAATGTCATCGGCGAACCTCAAAGTTTTTATTTCTTCTCCATGGATTTTAATACCTACTCCGAATTTTTCTTTTGTTTCCTTTACTGCTTGCTCAACATACAGATTGAATAACATCGGGGAGAGGCTGCAACCCTGTCTCACTCCCTTTCCAACCAATGCTTCCCTTTCATGTCCCTCGACTCTTATAACTGCCATCTGGTTTCTGTACAAATTGTAAATAGCATTTCGCTTCCTGTATTTTACCCCTGCCACCTTTAGAATTTGAAAGAGAGTATTCCAGTCAACATTGTCAAAAGCTTTCTCTAAGTCTACAAATGCTAGAAACGTAGGTTTGCCTTTCCTTAATGTTCCAGTATTTCTACGGAATCCAAACTGATCTTCCCCGAGGTCGGCTTCTACCAGTTTTTCCATTCGTCTGTAAAGAATGCGTGTTAGTATTTTGCAGCTGTGGCTTATTAAACTGATTGTTCGGTAATTTTCACATCTGTCAACACCTGATTTCTTTGGGATTGGGATTATTATATTCTTCTTGAAGTCTGGGGGTACTTCGCCTGTCTCATACATCTTTCTCAACAGATGGTAGAGTTTTGTCAGGACTGGCTCTCCCAAGGTCGTCAGTAGTTCCAATGGAATGTTGTCTACTCCCGAGGCCTTGTTTCGGCTCAGATCTTTCAGTGCTCTGTCAAACTCTTCACGCAGTATCGTATCTCCCATTCCATCTTCATCTACATCCTCTTCCATTTCCATAATATTGTCCTCAAGTACATCGCCCTTGTATAGACCATCTATATACTCCTTTCACCTTTCTGCTTTCCCTTCTTTGCTTAGAACTGAGCTCTTGATGTTTATGCAAGTGGTTCTCTTATCTCCAAAGGTCTCTTTAATTTTCCTGTAGGCAGTATCTATCTTACCCCTATTGAGATAAGCCTCTACATCCTTACATTTGTCCTCTAGCCATCCCTGCTTAGCCATTTTGCACTTCCTGCCGATCTCATTTTTGAGACGTTTGTATTCCTTAGTGTTACTAAAAAGATTATGTTCTACCTGTTGTTAGCCAGGTGTTGGTTAGCCGGCCCCCGCATTGGATTGGGATTTAGTGATCCGCTCCGCGTGGTGGTTGCTTGTTTACCCATCGCCCACGAGGCCTGAGTTTGGTATAATTTGTTGTTGGCAGTCGAACTTCCTGCTCGGAAATTATATTAGGAAGTGCGTTTAGATTTTGGCCGTCTTACAAGTCTCATGGATATGAGTGCGTTAACCCATTGAAAAATTATTTACCTGTTTTTCTTTTAGTCGTAATTTTGACTGTTGCGTCGTAGCATTCAGTATATAATAGAGGCTTGACTCAGTTCCTGATCTAAATTCCGTATTTCTCTATTAACTAAGCTAACAGAAGTGTTTCTTTTGGTGGTACTTGGGTGAAATATGCCTAGGCAATAGAGCAGGTGCAGCGTCGGAAAGTGGAGACAAACACGCACTCCAGCGAACGGCCGCCAGGTACGGGTGGTCCTTTCTGAGCCCGCTGCGTCTTGCCAGGATCGGGTTGTATAACAAGTCAGTGTTTTTTTGTGTCTCAATCACTGAGCTCCTACTGCATCTCTCCTTTTAATTTTTCTTAATTTCTAGCTGATGTGAATTGTCCAGGAGTTAACTGGCTAAATTGCCAATTGAGTAATCACTGGATTTATTTAGTTAAATGTGTTTATTCAAGTGTGGCTTGGCCAACTGAAGCATTGTTTATCTTACTCCTTGTATGCCATGTTCGTTTTGAACTGGTCAAACACTAGGAGATTTAACACCTGTTAGTGGAGTTACTCACTGACTATTTGTACCATTCTGTACGCGATTTATTAACATGAATTTTGTTTGGTTGTTTGTCTAGCGTAATTTTTTTACATGTCGCTTATTTGCGGGGTATACTTCTTTTGGATTATAAATCTTAAAGTTTATTTCGAGAAAGAATTTTTAGTTCTTTTATTGTACTGCTTCAGTTTTTATTGCTGTACTTAATATGTTTGCTGTTTATTAAATTGGTGCAGTTGTATGACTGTAAATTATTCTGCTTCTTACTACTCAATACCGCTGGAGGAGTTATTCCAATAGATGTTTAATAAATCTAACTTTGTGGGTTCTACTAAAATAAAAAGAAAGATCACAACAAATGATGTTCAGTCCATTAAATTCCGGGCACACGGCCGCGCAAATAAAATTTCTTCCACTGACATTTCGGCTGCGTATCGTCCGGCCACCTTCAGAATAAATCGACTTACTGTGAAGATGGCAGGACGATACGCGGCCGAAATATCAGTGGTAATTTTATTTGCGCGGCTGCATGCCCGAAATTTAATAGAATATTGATTACACTGCGAAAAGTTGAAAATGCAAATGATGTCCAATCTCTCATTGGTCCTGTCTTTCCTACCACAGACAACCTGATTCGGCGACTGTGACGAAAAATAGGACGACGGCCACAGTAATCACTGCAGTACTGACAAGACCAAAACAACACGAAGTGAGCTCAATAACAAAGGGAACTGCACGGTGAACTAGCATCCCAAAATAAATCATCAACGATGCATATTCCCGTACCAGGAGCCATGAATCCTGGAATATGGAGCAATGGAAGGAAGTAATTTGGTCAGATGCGTCTTGTTTCACGTTGTTTCCAACCTCTGGCCGACGCCACGTCCCAAGAGTGAATCACCGAGGGTGTTCTGTGATGGTTTGGACAGCCATTGTTCCTTGGGCCCCATGCGTACTGTGCAAGGTTGCATTACTGCCAAGGATTATGTGATCATTTCCTATGATCAGGCCCATCCTGTGATACAGTTTTTATTCCACTTTTTTTTTTTCCTCATTAAGGTTTTCATTGCGTGCATGTAGCTAACTTACAAAAGACTCGTCATACCGATTCTTGAATACTGTCCGTCAGTATGTGTCACAATAAAGCTTTAACAGAGCGAGAGAAAGTTGAAAGGAGACCCATGCGTTTCATAACTATTTTGGTCACCTAGCGCAAGAGCGACACAGATACGAGGTGCAGTCATAAAGATCTAATTATGACCTCAGGAAAAAATTAAAGTTTCGTAATTAATTTTTATTTATTTGCAGCTGTATGTCTACAGTTCCGGCACTCAGTGAAACCCCCGGGACACAGTACTGTAGCTAGAGGAGCCAAAATAAAATGGCACAGCCCATCTCCACTTCATCACCGGGCAGCATCATATTTTTGTACCTCTTGCTAAGGTACTTTGGCGTGCAGTTTCCTATGTTTACTATCACTGCAGACATGTACAAACAAAACATTGACTTTATTTTTCGAGAAGAGACTTCAGTGGTACGGGCATATAATACATTGAGAAGGTCAGATCACCAGGCAGATGGTGGAGGAGGTAACGGATCGAGGGGAAGACCACGGCTGAGATGGAGTGACGAGATCGAAGAAAAGGTGAGTACAATGCTCTAGCTGGGAAAGAATATATGAACCTAGGAAGATGGAGGAGGCAAACTGGCTGCTTGTGTGGCCAATCTAGTAAGTAAGTAATAATTGTTTCGACGTGATAATCAAAACTTTATGTTTACCCTCCAGTACGTTCATTAAACTCTAATGGTAGACGTTGTAACACAGTCGTTGTTCATTGCAGATGTGTTTATTACTGAAATTACGATTTCGTAACTCCAAGAAGAGTCATGTAGCATATTACTTCCTGCTACACAGGTCTTGCGAACTGACCATGACGGGTCGTACATAGGTAGGAATGATCATCAAAATAAAATAAGAGAAATCAGAGCTCGAACAGAAAGGTTTAGGTGTTCGTTTTTCCCGCTCGCTGTTCGGGAGTGGAATAGTAGAGAGATAGTATGATTGTGGTTCGATGAACCCTCTGCCAAGCACTTAAATGTGAATTGCAGAGTAGTCATGTAGATGTAGATGTAGATGAAATTTCAGCTCATTCAGAGGCTTATCGACGACTTCCTAAGGACTATTCACCACTGGAACAGAATAAGAAATAATGAGACTAATACTACAACTACTCTCTGCCACACACCTTAAACTGTGTAACTGCAGATATAAATATAGATTTAGATGCTGTTACTGGAAGAGACATGCCACGGAAAGCGCCCGCCCCGCTATTCAAAACAAACTTGGGCAGCCTGTGAGCAGAGTTAACCTGGAGATAACGCAATCTGCATATTTAAAGAGCGCTCACTCCCCGGTGGCTGCCTGTTATTGTTTTAAGTCGCCTATGTGAAGACGATTCATTATGCTGCTTTCCTTTTCGGCTTGGACCGATCGAACCGAACGTTCGCTTAGATAGAAAGACTGCACAGTTACAGTGAATAACTCCAAAGCTTGGCTGTTGTGGATTATAATATATTCATATTGTTTCTGGCTGGGAAAGAGATTCGTGTTTTATTGGTGACTCCATGAATTCTTGAGGTGTGTGGAAATTGTGATTCTGTTGTAGCTGTTATAAATGTTTAAACAACCTTGTAAAAAAGAGAATGTCGGATTGTTCATTCTACTCATCACATGTGTTTAATATGTGTTAATATTATAAATGAATTGCAAAACCTGGGAACGAATTGTCCGTTTTATATTCTGGGTTACCTCTACAGAAAAAAATAAAAAAAGCTTAATTCATTAACCTACTGACCTGTTATTCAGTTCTCGTTTGAACCCTATCCTTCCTTCCCACCTTTTTACAGGACACTTTTCGTCTTTGATTACTTCTTCCTCTACCAAGTGAAGACATAAAGTATGTATGCGAGTCAGACATCGTTTTTGGCACTTTATTAATAGCTGTCCGTCTCGGTCTCACTTCAATTTTACCAGTTTTTGGCTTTCTGCCATCATCAGATATGTTAAAATAAATTGGAAAACTGCTAGTGGAACATAACAGGTGCAATACGGCTTAAGGCCAAGCCTTCCGAAAAAAGTAGCAGTATATAACAAGCATAACATGGCTGACTACAACAACATATCATTGGGAGCATTCTGATAAGTGTATCGACGACAAATGCTTTGCACACGCTAGTACATGAACAAGTGATAGCGGTTTCCAGAGGGCGTCGTTCACTTTTGCAAACACGAGTTATAGCCGGCAGAGACTATAATTAAATAGCCACGATTAATTTATCACTTTTCATACTACATCTTCCTTTATTTATTTTGTGATGCTAAAAGGTTTTCTGTAAACAGCTGGTATACCACTTTCACACATTTTTACACATTTAGTTCTCAGTTAATGCATGAGTGCTGTTACTATATATTGCATTATATCTTTTTATTGCTAATCACAAATTTCTGTCATGTGAAACGCTTTTTAATTAGTGGCCACGAGTTTCCTGTTTTAAACTACTGAATCTGTTCTGCTGGACACTTACATTAATTCACTACTGACACCTTCCACCGGCGATAACTTGTGTACGCAAAAGTACGCCCACAGGCCACTGCTAGCACTTCACCATGTACCTACGTATACAGAGCACATGGAGTTGATATTCAGATCAGATTTCTGAGGGTATGTCATGGCTGTCAGAAACGTTATAACGTACTGCTGAATTTTTTACGCTAACTTGGCCTTCAGCTGTATTGCACCTACTACGGTAGCGTTTTTCCATTTTGTTGTAAACGACCTGATGACGACAGAAAGCCGAAACGGATAATATTGTGAATAACATAATAAAGTGTGGGGTCGAGAGGGACAGCTGTTCTTTATCTCCTCATCCCCCACCCCCTGCAGTTCCGTTGTGTAATCCTTCGTCAAGAAGGCAGATATTGTGATATCTCCGATACAATCATTTGTCATTTGTATAACATGTGCCCAATACCTAGAAATCTCAAATATAGACCCAAGGCTAATTGAACTTTACTATCTGTTACATTGTTTTTGTTGCTAGGAGTATAATGAGACAGTTAGTTTGTCTGTAAACTATGCTATTTAGAAAATATCAGTAATTTAAATTTTCATTATCATTGTTTATGTACGGTGAGATTCAGGTGCCCCTACCTATGGATTTTAAGTAACCCACAACTCCTTTAAAAGCACGCACAAGATTTCCATATTCTCTCACTCACTACGCACAAACTATTAGTCTTACACACAAAAATTAATACCACGTTTTTGTAGGATATTAAATGTAGTTAATTTTTTTGCTGGAATACGTTTTTGCTGGAGGCCATAGTGTTCGAATTATTCAGGAGAATCGTACAAAAGTGACCTTCAGTTGCGTTTTTCTTGAAAGCAAAAAGGTATCCCAGTACTAAATATAACTACATTAAATTTCGTACAAAAAGAGCCCATTAACTTTTTTCTGTAGGACTAATAGTTTGCAAATAGCGGATGAGAGAATATCTAAATTTCGCACGATTTCTGAAGGTGCTACAGGTTGCTTAAAATCCGTAGATGGGAGCAAATGAATCATCCGGCACAAATATATACACGCTTACTGACTTCTTGATAAAGCAGATGAAAAAGCTGTAGCAACACACAGAGTATTCATACTACCAGCGACGAAAATATATGAGCAATGCCTGCATTCATGTACTTTCGAAGTAATCGATATATTTTGCAAAACAATGTCTACCAAAGCATAATCGCATTTTTACGCAAGCTAGCCATTGTAATTCTATAGAAATTATTATTTGAAAATTATTGTTAAAATGAATATCCATCCACTATTTCACTACTCAGAAATTTAAAACTTTAGTCGTATTTGTCTGAAAATATTGCAAACATCAAAGCAGAAATTCAATGTCATTTATTGTAAATTTATAAAAGAAACCTTGTGAAAGCCATATTAAGTTGGCTTTAAATCAATCATTGGTGTGTTTTTAAAGGAGTTACAACTACGTCCGCCCATAAGGAGGATTCTGCCGCGGCCTATCTAGTACAGATTGCAACTCACAGGATTTACCAACTTCAATTAGAATTTTGCGTCCGGGAGTTCACTCAGTAATTCCGTGATTGTACCTGCCTGTTAATTTTTTATTGTGAACTCATATGTGAGGCAATTGTTTGTGTCGATCTCTAATAATGACCTATAATTGACAGTGTTCCTTACGAAAATTATTACTTGGTGTGCATCTTGAGCTTGTTGTGAAATGTTCATTTGACGGTGTATTATGTGATTTATTATGTGCCTGCGTTGATTGTCAATTTAGCACATGAAGATATTTGTGACTCATTAGATCGACACTAGGTTTCTGCAGTGGAACTATATTGTACAAAAGTTTTGCATCACCTCGGTTCCGAGAGTTCCGGCACCTGTAAAGAAAATTGGAGTAGGTATCAACATAAACATAATTTCTGCCCTTTTTTTTTGCTCATGAAAACCACACATCGCATGTTATACCACCACAAAGCGAGACCTGCAGAGATGGTGGTCCAGATTGCTGTACACACCGATACCTCTGATACCCAGTAGCACGTCCTCTTGGACTGATGCATGCCTGTATTGGTCGTGGCATACTATCCACAACTTCATCAAGGCACTGTTGGTCCAGCTCGTCCTACTCCTCAACGGCGACACGGCGTACATCACTCAGAGTGGTTGGTGGGTCACGTCTTCCATAAACAGCCCTTTTCAATCTATCCCAATCATGTTCGATAGGGTTCATGTCTGGAGAACATGCTGGGCACTCTAGTCGAGCGATGTCGTTATCCTGAAGGAAGTCATTCACAAGACGTGCACGATGGGGGCGCGAATTATCGTCCACGAAGACGAACACCTCGCCAATATGCTGCCGATGTGGTTGCACTATCTGTCGGAGGATGGCATTTGCGTATCGTACAGCCGTTACGACACCTTCCGTGACCACCAGCGGCGTACGTCGGCCCCACATAATGCCACCCCAAAACATCATGGACCCTCCACGTTGCTGCACTCGCTAGACGGAGTGTCTAAGGCGTTCAGCATGACCGGGTTGCCTCCAAACATGTCTCCGGCGATTGTCTGGTTGAAGGCATATGCGACAGTCATCGGTGAAGAGAACGTAATGCCAATCCTTAGCGATCCATACGGCATGTTGTTGGGCCCATCTGTATCGCGCTGCATGGGTTCGTGTTTACAAAGATGGACCTCGCCATGGACGTCGGGAGTGAATGGTTCAAATAACTCTGGGCACCATGGGACTTAACATCGGAGGTCTTCAGTCCCCTAGAACTTAGAACTACTTAAACCTAACTAATCTAAGGACATCACACACATCTATGCCCGAGGCAGGATTCGAACTTGCGCCTAGAACCGCTCGGCCACTGCGGCCGGCTCGGGAGTGAAGTTGCGCATCATGCAGCCTGTTGCGCACAGTTTGAGTCGTAACACGATGTCCTGTGGCTGCACGAAAAGCAATATTAAACATGGTGGCGTTGCTGTCAGGGTTCCTCTGAGCTATAATCCGTAGGTATCGGTCATCCACTGCAGAAGTAGCCCTTGGGCGGCCTGAGCGAGGCATGCCACCAACAGTTCCTGTCTCTCTGTATCTCCTCCATGTCCGAAAAACAAAGCTTTGTTTCACTCCGAGACACTTGGACACTTCCCTTGTTGTGAGCCCTTCCTGGCACAAAGTACCAATGCGGACGCGATCGAACCGCGGTATTGACCGTTTAGGCATGGTTGAACTACAGACAACACGAGCCGTGTACCTCCTTCATGGTGGAACGACTGGAACTGATCGGCTGTCGGACTCCCTTCGTCTAATAGGCGCTCCTCATGCATGGTTGCATGGGGCAGGTTTAGTGACATTTCTGAACAGTCAAAGGGACTTTGTCTGTAGTATGAGACCTGAACTAGCAGCAAGCAGTAGTTCAGATCGCGTTAGAGTGTTCGACCTTAAATTTTTGGTGTGGACTACATTACTGATAATACGAGGGGCGTCAATAAGTAATGCAACACACTTTTCTTCTGAAAGCAGTTTGGTTTTATTCAGTATATCCATACATTTTATTGTTTCACTTGGCTAAAAAATAATATTTTTCAATGGAATCCCCGTTCAATGCGACGGTCTTACGTCTCCTCATTAGGAGAGCTTGTATGGCCACATGGTACCGCTCTACTAGTCAATGTCGGAGCCGACGTTTTGGTGCACAAATAAAGTCCCTATCAGCCACGTACAGCTTCCTGCGAAATGCACCCTTTATGGGGCAACATGGAAGGTTGGAGATGAGGGCTGTAGGGTGGATGGGGAAGAACAGGTGAGCAGATTTGTGTGAGCCCTTGCGTTGTCACGGACAAGGATAAGCTCGTTTGCTTTTTTGTGGCGACGAACTCGCACAAATCGTTTCTTCAGTTTCCGGAGAGTAGCAAAACACACTTCAGAGTTGATTTTTGCACCATGATGAACGACATCAAACAGAGTAATCCCTTCAGACTCCCAGAAGACCGTTTCAATGACTCTATTGGGTGAGTGTGCGACTTTTGACATTTTCTTTGGAGGAGTGGTGAAATGGCACCACTCCATGGATTGCCGTTTAGTTTGGGGTTCGAAGTGATGAAACCAGGTTTCATCACCTGTTATGATGTTAGACAAATAATTGTCACTATCAGCCACGTAACGCGCAAGCAATTCCGCACAAATGTTGCTTCGTTGCTCTCCATGTTCTTCTGTTAGGAGGCGACGAACTCAGCGTACACACACCTCTAAGTACCCCAACTGGTGGACGAGTGTGTCAGCACTACCAACAGAGATGTCTAGTTGAGCACCGAGGTGTTTGATTGTGATCTGTCGATCACCTCGACGAGAGTGTCCGGGGGTGCCAACATTGCAGGAGTGACAGCTGTGGGCGTCCGGCCGGCACACGGAAGATGGGACAAGTCTGCGCGACGTTTTTGCGATGATAACAGACGCCTCGCCCAACGACTCACCGTGCTTTTGTTCAGTGTTGGGTCTGCAAACGCCTCTGAATATCTACGATGCTCTGGTTTTCCACCCAAAGAAACTCAATGATGGCTCCCTGCTTGGAACGCATCTCCATTAGGCGTGCCATTTTTGAAAGCAAAGTGTAGAGCCGCCATCGATCGGAATTTCGTTAAGCTACAGGAGCTGAAGCAGGAATATTCCATGTTGTCCCACAGTAAGTTCCGCAGCTTTTAAAAGGAAATTGGCCGAGAAAACAAATATGTTGCATTTTTTATTGAACGCTCTGCGTAGCCTACTTTCACAACCAGCTTTTCAGACTGTTTTCTGAAGAAGCGCCGGCTACCGAGGACAACCTTGTAGGTTAATCGGGTAGATTATGAGGTGGAAACTGTTCCAGTAATTCTTTCTGCAAATAAATAAGTCAGTTCTGATGTCACTCCTCTTCCTGGCGGCTGCTCCAGGGGCGCATTAATCTGTCACAGGAATGGCTGCACCGACTTCGCCGGCGGACCAGAGGGTGCGACGGAAGACGTCGTCAGTCCGCTCTGGTGCCGACCAGGCCTGTAAACAGCGCAGCCGGCCCGTGTTTCGGGGCGTCGGAATGCGCCGCTACTCATCGGCTGGGCCCAGCACGCGGCACGTCTTTCGTGGGGTATCCGATCGGAATGGGGCACGTCGGCAGCCTGCCACGAAGGGGAGACCCGCGGTCTTGGTTGCCGAATGACGCGCCGGGAGTTTTTGTGACGCTCCGTCGGTTTGGTTGGGAACAGCGGGGCCCCGGTGCTGTCCGACGGGGCGCTGAACGCGTCAGCGGAAATTCTATTTGTCTGCAGCACGTTTTGTGTCATCGTTCATTCCGAGCTTTTGGGAGTTAGGCGGAGTGCTGTAGAACTTCATTCTTTTCAGACAAATATCGCAAAAGCCTGAGAATGCGGCAAAGGAATTCCAAGTTGGGTATATTTTTATTTATTGACTTACCACGTAAGTCAAGAAAGTTTCGCGTCTATATTAATAAAAAGTAGAGAAAAATGTTAAGAAGGTGATTTTAATGCTTCAGTTGCTCTACGTTGCTGGAAAAAGCTGCGACCTGCTCGAGGATTGTGTCGAGTGGCACCAGTATATACTGTGTACATACGGAAGTCGTGTAGCGTTTGTGATTCACTTGTCACGGTCATCGGCGATCCGATGGCACTCTGGAATTCTGCACTTCCCGACAAGAAGCAGGCGAGATAGGAGCTAGTAGAGCTTGCGTGTTTACGTTAATTTGGTTCCCACTACGAACTGTTTTTCTCATGCGTCCTTCCGCCTGCCACGTTGCAGACTTGTTTATTCGTCTTGTGCTTAGCCACCAGTCGCATCTCCGTCATCTTACCATTACTATACGCATCGGCCAAGTAATCTGGGCCGGCCTTCTGTTAGGGAATGGCGAGTTCCAGGACCGGAGGGGAGCCGGGGTTCCACCTGAAGGTGGCTAGCCCGTGTTCTCCGCGTTAGGCTAGGACTAAAAACTAAACTAAACTGCTCCCGCATAGGCCATGAAGGCCCAAAAGTCCCGTGTAGCTGCCGTGTCATCCTCGGACCACAGGCGTCGCCGGCCGCGGTGGTCTCGCGGTTCTAGGCGCTCAGTCCGGAACCGCGCGACTACTACGGTCGCAGGTTCGAATCCTGCCTCGGGCATGGATGTGTGTGATGTCCTTAGGCTAGTTAGGTTTAATTAGTTCTAAGTTCTAGGCGACTGATGACCACAGATGTTAAGTCGCATAGAGCTCAGAGCCATTTTTGAACCACAGGCGTCACTGGATGCGGATATGGAGGGGCATGTGGTCAGCACACCGCTCTCCCGGCCGTAAGTCAGTTTACGAGACCGGAGCCGATACTTCTCAATCAGGTAGCTCCTCAGTTTCCCTCACAGGGGCTGAGTGCACCCCGCTTGCCAACAGCGCTCAGCAGACCGGATGGCCTTCCATCCAAGTGCTAGCCCAGCCCGACAGCGCTTAACTTGGGTGGTCTGACGGGAACCGGTGTTACCACTGCGATATGGCCGTTGGCTTAGGCTAAGACTACTGGAACGAAACCACGTACTACGACCAAAAAACGGGATGCTCAACCACTAACGACTGCGATGGCGACCGACTCACCATTTAGTGGCCCCACGACGGAAACAGAAAGAGACATTAAAATTGACTGCTACGCAAGTTACTGCATTTGCCAGCCCACGACAACGTACTCAAGAAGGCATTAGGTACCGCCAAACAGTCGGCAACGTGCTATCGACCGGAAGGAACGGAACAACTCGCCACAACCGTCGAGCAACCACTGCCCGCTGTTCAACCTATGACGTCATGAGACACAAGCTCCCACCTAGTAGAGGTCGGCCTCCTTGACGTTGATGCCGTTCCTGATGACGACGACGAATATGAATAGACTGAGGCCATGGAACATGAAGATGTTAATCTCATCAAATCGAACCCACATGCCACAGTAAAAGGTGCTCAGACAGTCGCATCAAAACATCGTTTCCCTCTCTCTGGCAGCAACGCAAGCGTGTATTCTCGCACTTAACCGATCATAAAGCTGCCTAATAGAATACTGCGATAGAATGCGGTACTCAAAAGTGTGTGCCTGAGTGGTTCCTCGCCGGAGGTACGTGCTGCGTGGTCAGATACAGCAATAGCAGCCTCGTCAGTAACTTCCAACGGGATAGGACGCCTTCCTCTTCCAGGCACCACACCAAGCTCACTCGTGTGCTAGTTTGTTATTATCATTTAATGACATCGGGCCTCTCCTCAGACCTTTCAATCGGCGACATATTCTCAGTTCTGCACTGTAATTGCTGCTGTTCGCATAAAACAGTTTTACTAACTCCTCTCGATAGCCATACTGTTCAAGCACGTTATGGTTTGACAAATAATAGCTTGGATATAATACCGTCATAAAAACACTGTACAGCGCCTCATTTGTACCTCATGGCCACAATTGGAAATAAATCGTTTCCCAGAGTAAATCGATTCTACATTAAAGCATTAGCATATCTAACAGGTTCCACTGCTATGTGATAATTACAGCCCACACTGAACCTCCGCGAGTAGTTGCACTTTAATTATAACCATCCTGGATGTAGGATAATGGTACGACGTTCCTCTGTGGCTAGCACAACGGTTACTAAAATCCATTGAGCAGTACCTATATGTCATGGAAATTCAGACGCTACGTCGGATAATGGGAATGAACTTGACAGACAGCTTTAGAAACAACAAGTCAGCGTGAAGCACACAAGTAAAAGAATGTGATAGATGTCTCGGAGATCCATTGTATTGCCTGCTATTTTTTCTCACTTTCACGACTAAATCGCGGTTTTGGAGAACTTATAATATTTATGCACACTGAGTAGCTCTTCATATTACTCACTCGCAACTTACGAGAAAGAACGAAAAACATTAACTGTGAATTACTAGTACTATAAAAATCACAGCACGTATAGCATCATCCGCTTTATAGAGTTGTTTTAAACAGACAAAATATTCCAGCCTATATGCTGGGTGGTTATCATTAAATTTCATTACTTCAGCCAGGGTAGAAGGGAAACTAGTTACCATATGGGTATCCAACTTTAAGGGAAATATATCTCAAACTTTAGAACATGAATTCTGATAAGTAAATGTCGGGTAGCAAGTACTTAAACACCACAGGCAAACATTAAAAAAGGCAGGAAATAACACAGAGTAGGAAGGTCAATTTACGTTCAAGTTTAGAAGTTAATTGATGGTCGGATGCCATAAGTTTCACAAACTGACGTTTTATTGTGTCAAGATTTACAACAAATAATCAAAATATTATAGAATTCAAACCAGTATTCACATTAATCGCAAACGGGTACCATAAGGCCCGTAAACATGACACCGACAGCAGCCATCCCTTGGGCAGATAATATCGGAACAACCTTAAAACAGCAACAGCAACAAGAAACCATTTACACTTTTGCATCTATAAAAAAATTACAGAACATCAATTACTTGCATGAGGTTAACGGTCGAGTGAACTTCATGACTTTTATCTTATTTTGAACAACTGGGCCAAAATTTAAAAAAGGGAGGAAACTACATGGGCCATTGATTGTTAAAATAATAAAAGTACTTAATTAAAATTAAGCCAAGAAAGACAACTGCACTATTAAACTCCACACGAAGTAAATTTTGCTTAAAACTCAATGATTTTGTAGATCTGAAATTTATGGATGTCCATCTTATTCCATGGGCGAGAGACTTCAGCTGATGATCTAGGCCTATACGAGAAAAAGTACCACCATAGCTGTAACTTGAGAATGTCTTTACTATTTCACAAGACTAGTTTCGGCGATGTGTTACAACCATTCTCAGATCAATAACACAATGCCAATATTTAAAACCAAACAACTATAAAACAACGAAAATATAAAATTATGGTACTCCTTGTTCTTGAAAACTATCTTAAAACAATACATCTGTAATGTTCAGCAATGAAATTTCATATCTATTATGAGAAAAAGTACGACCGCAGCTTTTCTTGAGAATGTCTTGACTCTATCACACGACTAGTCTGCCGCCGTTAGCTGAGTGGTTCTTTCTCACCTGCTCCTCCACGGAACTCAGTGACGCCATCCAGGGGATCCACCAGTATGGACGGCTTTCTGGTAGCATTCTTAATGTGCGTAAATAGACTATGATGCACATTGGGCGCGGCCTCCCGGCTATGGTGCCGAACCCACTCCCAGTCAGTACCACCCTTCGTTACTTGGGTATCGAATTTACGAGCTCCACACACCGCACGGTGGCCCTCGCTTACCGGCGGCTTTTGCAGTAGATTCGGCACCATGTCCGCAGTCAAGTGCACAGTAACTTAAACCAACTCCAACGTGTGTCCTATGTCAACATGTATGTCGCCCCTAAACTGGTACACGTCGCTCAGATCCTCCCAATGCCGTTACTCCTTGGCCACCGCATCCAATCAGCCTTTGGATATTTCGTGTCAGCAGGGGCACTTTTCAAAGTGCGCTACAACACTCTAACACTGCCTCCTCCAAAAGGTGGCCTGGGACTCGTCAACGTGCGGGCACGATCTTCTGCACTCTTTGTCCACACTATGTTGCGGCACTGGCAGGCGCCGGTCCCGTCCTTAACACGCAGTCGTGTGTGCATGCACCCTTTTCACCGTCGTCTGTGTCTGCACTCTGGTATGTTTTAGTTTATGGCAAATTCCCGACTAATAGTCGACTTTATCGCATAGGATGGCCACCTCCCCACCCTGCCCTAACTGTCAGCTTGAATACACCGACGAGCACCGTCTTACGTGTCCCCTGAAACGAAACGTATGGCTCCTCATCCACAGAATGTTGGGCTATTACCTCCGTGCCCCGCCTACGACGGTTATCCCGGATTTCCTGTTGTTGACCCAGACATTTCACTACCCTCTTGCTAAGCACCATACCCTAAGCTGGTTTCGAGGACAGGCTTTAGAATACCTCTTTCAGAGAGGTCCACATACAGTCCTTGACTTCTGGTAGAAAGTTGTGACCGCACATAGCACCCTCCCCCGAAAACCACCTTATTGACAAACTTTCGCCGGTTATCTCCGCAGTGTCTTCCTCGACCCCCCCTCAAAGTTGGGGTGTGCCGTGCCTACCTGTCTCATGGTGCAACACCCTTATCCACGTTCTCATGCATCGACCAAAAAAACAAATTAAAAAAAGGAAGAAGACAAAATATGTTATATTTTGTTGTATTTAATGTTTTTCTAATATTTTTTGTTTAACTAACAGTCATTTGTATATGTTTAAATGGTACCTTGAAGAACTCTTGCATATTGTATATATATGTACTTTTAGTTTGTTCAATAAAGATAATTATTAAAATAAAAAGTAAAAAAAGTGGTCAGCGCAACAGAATGTCAATCCTAAGGGCCAAGGTTCGATTGCCGGAAGGGTAGAAGATTTTTTCTGCTCAGGAACTGGGTGTTGTGTTGTTCTAATCATTATCATTTTCATCCCCATCGACGCGCAAGTCGCTGAAGTGGCGTCACACCGAAAGACTTGCACCCGGCGAACGGTCTACACGACTGGAGGCCCCAGTCACTCGACATTTACATTTACATCACACGACTAGTTTCGGCAGCATATTATCGCCATCCTCAGGCCCTGTTTACCAAAGAACAATAACACGATCCCCATCAACCGGTACTCGCAAATGTTACTAAAATATCCGACTATATATGAATATATCGTAACTTCTAAAGAAAAACACATCTGTTGTTGTTGTCTTCAGTCCTGAGACTGGTTTGATGCAGCTCTCCATGCTACTCTATCCTGTGCAAGCTGCTCCATCTCCCAGTACATACTGCAACCTACATCCTTCTGAATCTGCTTAGTGTACTCATCTCTCGGTCTCCCTCTACGATTTTTACCCTCCACGCTGCCCTCCAATGCTAAATTTGTGATCCCTTGATGCCTCAAAACATGTCCTATCAACCGATCCCTTCTTCTAGTCAAGTTGTGCCACAAACTTCTCTTCTCCCCAATCCTATTCAATACCTCTTCATTAGTTACGTGATCTATCCACCTTATCTTCAGTATTCTTCTGTAGCACCACATTTCGAAAGCTTCTATTCTCTTCTTGTCCAAACTAGTTATCGTCCATGTTTCACTTCCATACATGGCTACACTCCAAACAAATACTTTCAGAAACGACTTCCTGATACATAAATCTATATTCGATGTTAACAAATTTCTCTTCTTCAGAAACGCTTTCCTTCCCATTGCCAGTCTACATTTTATATCCTCTCTACTTCGACCATCATCAGTTATTTTACTTCCTAAATAGCAAAACTCCTTTACTACTTTAAGTGTCTCATTTCCTAATCTAATTCCCTCAGCATCACCCTATTTAATTTGACTACATTCCATTATCCTCGTTTTGCTTTTGTTAATGTTCATCTTATATCCTCCTTTCAAGACACTGTCCATTCCGTTCAACTGCTCTTCCAAGTCCTTTGCCGTCTCTGACAGAATTACAATGTCATCGGCGAAGTCTGAGGGTATTTCGCCTGTCTCATACATCTTGCTCACCAGCTGGTAGAGTTTTGTCATGACTGGCTCTCCCAAGGCCGTCAGTAGTTCTAATGGAATGTGGTCTACTACGGGGGCCTTGTTTCGACTCAGGTCTTTCAGTGCTCTGTCAAACTCTTCACGCAGTATCGTATCTCCCATTTCGTCTTCATCTACATCCTCTTCTATTTCCATAATATTGTCCTCAAGTACATCGCCCTTGGATAAGCCTTCTATATACTCCTTCCATCTTTCTGCCTTCCCTTCTTTGCTTAGAACTGGGCTGCCATCTGAGCTCTTGATATTCATACACGTGGTTCTCTTCTCTCCAAAGGCCTCTTTAATTTTCCTGTAGGCAGTATCTATCTTACCCCTAGTGAGATAAGCTTCTACATCCTTACATTTGTCCTCTAGCCATCCCTGTTTAGCCATTTTGCACTTCCTGTCGATCTCATTTTTGAGACGTTTGTATTCCTTTTTGCCTGCTTCATTTACTGCATTTTTATATTTTCTCCTTTCATCAATTAAATTCAATATTTCTTCTGTTACCCAAGGATTTCTAGCAGCCCTCGTCTTTGTACCTACTTTATCCTCTGCTGCCTTCACTACTACATCCCTCAGAGCTACCCATTCTTCTTCTACTGTATTTCTTTCCCCTATTCCTGTCAATTGTTCCCTTATGCTCTCTCTGAAACTCTGTACAACCTCTGGTTCTTTCAGTTTATCCAGGTCCCATCTCCTTAATTTCTCACATTTTTGCAGTTTCTTCAGTTTTAATCTACAGGTCATAACCAATAGATTGTGGTCAGAGTCCACATCTGCCCCTGGAAATGTCTTACAACTTAAAACCTGGTTCCTAAATCTCTGTCTTACCATTATATAATCTATCTGATACCTTTTAGTATCTCCAGGGTTCTTCCACGTATACAACCTTCTTTCATGATTCTTAAACCAAGTGTTAGCTATGATTAAGTTGTGCTCTGTGCAAAATTCTACTAGGCGGCTTCCTCTTTCATTTCTTAGCCCCAATCCATATTCACCTACTATGTTTCCTTCTCTCCCTTTTCCTACACTCGAATTCCAGTCACCCATTACTATTAAATTTTCGTCTCCCTTTACTATCTGAATAATTTCTTTTATTTCATCGTACATTTCTTCAATTTCTTCATCATCTGCAGAGCTAGTTGGCATATAAACTTGTACTACTGTAGTAGGTGTGGGCTTCGTATCTATCTTGGCCACAATAATGCGTTCACTATGCTGTTTGTAGTAGCTTACCCGCATTCCTATTTTCCTATTCATTATTAAACCTACTCCTGCAATACCCCTATTTGATTTTGTGTTTATAACCCTGTAGTCACCTGACCAGAAGTCTTGTTCCTCCTGCCACCGAACCTCACTAATTCCCACTATATCTAACTTTAACCTATCCATTTCCCTTTTTAAATTTTCTAACCTACCTGCCCGATTAAGGGATCTGACATTCCACGCTCCGATCCGTAGAATGCCAGTTTTCTTTCTCCTGATAACGACATCCTCCTGAGTAGTCCCCGCCCGGAGATCCGAATGGGGGCTATTTTACCTCCGGAATATTTTACCCAAGAGGATGCCATCATCATTTAATCATACAGTAAAGCTGCATGTCCTCGGGAAAAATTACGGCTGTAGTTTCCCCTTGCTTTCAGCCGTTCGCAGTACCAGCACAGCAAGGCCGTTTTGGTTAATGTTGCAAGGCCAGATCAGTCAATCATCCAGACTGTTGCCCCTGCAACTACTGAAAAGGCTGCTGCCCCTCTTCAGGAACCACACGTTTGTCTGGCCTCTCAACGGATACCCCTCCGTTGTGGTTGCACCTACGGTACGGCCATCTGTATCGCTGAGGCACGCAAGCCTCCCCACCAACGGCAAGGTCCATGGTTCATGGGGGGAGGAAAACACATCTATCAGGTCATATTATCACTAGCAGCTATGACAGTGAGTAACCCATCACCGATCAAGGATACTAAAAACACGTGGATCTGTGTATCAATATGACGTCTTCATACAGTTAAGGCTAACCGGCCATTAGCCTTCCTCTGTGCGGATGCACACGCATTGCCCGACCTCTTACGGGACTCGGTAAGATTGTCTGCCGCGAGTAATGAGTGTAATGGGCAGGGGCACTACGAATGCAGTGTGTGGACATTAAGTGGGGATTGTGGGTCTCAAGGGGAGTGTGCAAGGGATAAATCCCTGCAGTCGCACTATCCTCTGTGCTCTCGGTGGCTCAGATGAATAGAGCGCCTGTCATGTAAGTACCCCGGTTCGAGCCCCGGTCGGGGCACACATTTTCAACTGTCCCTGTTGATGTGTATCAACGCCTGTCAGCAGCTTAGGGTCTTGATCTAATTATCATTTGAAAAGAGTATTTGATTTCCAATACGGATTCACTATGGGATCCTTGTTACTGGTACACGTGGGCTAGGTGAAGAGAAAAAAAGAAGCATCACAAAAGTATGTGCCAAATACGCGGGAAACCAAAAGAAAATGCGCCAAAAACCTGCCTTTCATCAGGAATCTATATTCGACACCGTGTTGTCTACAGTGCAATCACATGTACATAATGTGCCCCGAGGACACCACACTGGAAACGTAAAGAAAGTGTGTACTGTGTATCAGCAACAAGCTGTCGAAATTGAGTGATGCGTCAGACATTAACCGAGACCAAATCTTTGCTACAAATCATGATGAACACGAGCAACGGTAAAGTAAGGGTTGCATACGAAAAGTAAAAACTTTCATCTATTAAAGTGAAACAACCTTAGCATCAGCGCTTCAGATCGAAAGTAACACATGTCAGATTGGAGTGTCCATTCTCGTCGTAATCTGAAAGAAGGTATGACCTTGCGCTCATGGATGGTCTGGAGCGTACACTAAATGAGACAAAGAGGAAGATAAAGCAACCGTCGATTGAGTGAGCACACACACAAGTAGCTAAACACATTCCATTGAATTCTTATTCGATGGGCAAGAAGCCACGTAGCACTAAGTAGAATCGGGTCGTGGTTATCGTAAAACAGTCTGAAGAGGTATAGGAATAGTAACAGAAAACCCAGAGGATGAGCTTATTAAAATCTTAGTTAACACACTATTATAATTGACAGTAACACACCGAGGACGGCATAATTTGAACCCTATTCAACACCCGACAGTAATGTATTGTCTTTCGAAGTGTAAGAATAAGGAAGACCGAACTCGTAAGAACATCCCAATTAAGGCCATTACACACGTTCCCAACAAAGTAAATGATTACAAAAACTCTCAAAGAAATTCCTATTCTTGGACTCTGTCTGTTCATTCAATAAAAATGTTGGCACGTTTTCGGCATGTATATAAATTTCAATATCTTCTAACAGTTTCATTGTTCCCCCTTTGCCAACGAAATGCAGAACTTCTAAGCATTCTTTAATGTCAGCAATGACATGTCTAGTACTCTTTAAATGAACCTTAAACGTCGAACGTTGAATGCCATGCAGAGTAATATGTTCTCCGAACCTCTTACGAAAAGACCGTCCAGACTGGCCCACAGACATACACTCCTGGAAATTGAAATAAGAACACCGTGAATTCATTGTCCCAGGAAGGGGAAACTTTATTGACACATTCCTGGGGTCACATACATCACATGATCACACTGACAGAACCACAGGCACATAGACACAGGCAACAGAGCATGCACAATGTCGGCACTAGTACAGTGTCTATCCACCTTTCGCAGCAATGCAGGCTGCTATTCTCCCATGGAGACGATCGTACAGATGCTGGATGTAGTCCTGTGGAACGGCTTGCCATGCCATTTCCACCTCGCGCCTCAGTTGGACCAGCGTTCGTGCTGGACGTGCAGACCGCGTGAGACGACGCTTCATCCAGTCCCAAACATGCTCAATGGGGGACAGATCCGGAGATCTTGCTGGCCAGGGTAGTTGACTTACACCTTCTAGAGCACGTTGGGTGGCACGGGATACATGCGGACGTGCATTGTCCTGTTGGAACAGCAAGTTCCCTTGCCATTCTAGGAATGGTAGAACGATGGGTTCGATGACGGTTTGGATGTACCGTGCACTATTCAGTGTCACCTCGACGATCACCAGAGGTGTACGGCCAGTGTAGGAGATCGCTCCCCACACCATGATGCCGGGTGTTGACCCTGTGTGCCTCGGTCGTATGCAGTCCTGATTGTGGCGCTCACCTGCACGGCGCCAAACACGCATACGACCATCATTAGCACCAAGGCAGAAGCGACTCTCATCGCTGAAGACGACACGTCTCCGTTCGTCCCTCCATTCACGCCCGTCGCGACACCACTGGAGGCGGGCTGCACGATGTTGGGGCGTGAGCGGAAGACGGCCTAACGGTGTGCGGGACCGTAGCCCAGCTTCATGGAGACGGTTGCGAATGGTCCTCGCCGATACCCCAGGAGCAACAGTGTCCCTAATTTGCTGGGAAGTGGCGGTGCGGTCCCCTACGGCACTGCGTAGGATCCTACGGTCTTGGCGTGCATCCGTGCGTCGCTGCGGTCCGGTCCCAGGTCGACGGGCACGTGCACCTTCCGCCGACCACTGGCGACAACATCGATGTACCGTGGAGACCTCACGCCCCACGTGTTCAATTCGGCGGTACGTCCACCCGGCCTCCCGCATGCCCACTATATGCCCTCGCTCAAAGTCCGTCAACTGCACATACGGTTCACGTCCACGCTGTCGCGGCATGCTACCAGTGTTAAAGACTGCGATGGAGCTCCGTATGCCACGGCAAACTGGCTGACACTGACGGCGGCGGTGCACAAATGCTGCGCAGCTAGCGCCATTCGACGGCCAACACCGCGGTTCCTGGTGTGTCCGCTGTGCTGTGCGTGTGATCATTGCTTGTACAGCCCTCTCGCAGTGTCCGGAGCAATTATGGTGGGTCTGACACACCGGTGTCAATGTGTTCTTTTTTCCATTTCCAGGAGTGTAGATAGATTCACGGCTGTCACATTTCAGCCAATACATACCTGATCGTCGTAAATGGTCATGCTTCTCGATAGAGTGTCGTAGCAATAAGGGGAGTGTGTTAGAGCTCGTAAAGCCTAGATTGATGTTGACCTTACGAAATATATGTGCAATCTTATAAGAAATAGAACCTTTAAACTCCATACTGAATTTATCTCCTTATTTGTAGGTAGGCGACTAAGGATAACCCGATAAAGTAGATTAGCACTCTTCATTGCGACCTTCTAGTGGATTCTACCCACGATGTCATGTTGATAGCCATTATTAACCTCAAGATTCCTAAGTACCTTTCTTTCCCTTAAAATCTCATTTTCATCCAATGATAGTTGAGACAACCTACTGATCGGACTATAGAATAATGAATATGTATACCTATTAAAGTGCATTGAGCACTACGGAATGATGGCATCGCCGGCTGGTGTGGCCGAGCCGTTCTAGGCGCTTCAGTCTGGAACCGCGCGACCGCTATGGTCGAAGATTCGAATCCTGCCTCGGGCATGGATGTGTGTGGATGTCCTTATGTTAGTTAGGTTAAACTAGTTCTATGTTCCAGAGGACTGATGACCTCAGATACTAAGTCCCATAGTGCTTAGAGCCAATGATGGCATCCTATGTTTCTTGTTTCCTAAAAACGGCGAAACCGTAAGGCATTGTTATTCAGGACATATTGCTTCCCTACTTACTGTTCATAGATGAAATCTATTTTCAGAGGTGCATTGTTGAATGTCCATACGATCTTACTTAACCGTCATTGCTTTCTTTATACAACACAACTGTGTCTTCCACGTGGCGGTAATACTATTTTATGATCTGGTTCACTTCTGAATGTTATTTAAAATATTCTGAATGATGTCAGCTAATATGCCAGATAAACATTAGGGCAAGCTGCACAGTTACTAGAATAATGGTTTGGAACTCCTGTCAGGTGTTTGTGTCTACTTAGGCCGTAGATTCCCACCTTCTACTTCTTATGGCATCATGCTTTGTGGTTTGGTATTATGGAGGTGAAGGTCCAGTTTGCATTTCTTCTTTTCCCTTCGACTCCACATACATTTCTTCGGTATATGAAAGTGTGTGACGTTTCAGGTATTGTGCCCTAAAGTTTTCGTAATAAATAATGGGTGTTTCAGAAGCGAGTGTACCGCATTTTTACTGTTGTTACACCTTATCTGACGATGTACTGGCCTAAATATTTATGTACTGTGCATTGTTAGAGATCAGAGGACACCAGATTGTCTTAGGCAGCCATGCCCAATCCTGAGATAATGAAGTCGTAGAGTTAGGTTTTCGAGTTGCTAGGTTTTATTTCTAGGAAGGTTTTACTATGGAGGATTATACTGTTTGAAGTGGGTATTTTAGTTTTTTTTCTGGCGCTTAGGTGTTTTGTGTTAATCACACAAGGGTGTAACAGTGAATATAATATTTGAGGCCTGCCGTATTTGGTTATTTAAGGGTACATAGTTATTAAGGGTTTTGAAAGGTGTGTCTTTCCAGCTCTCGGAGATAGATTGCCACAAAATTGTGTGGTTGATGTACAGTTGTAATGGGTTACTGGTTAGCCTGTAGCAGGTTGGTTTCTCTTCACCGTTGGGTTCTTGTCTTTCAACGCCAGTGAACATTTTTAGTTGGATCACGTCCGATATTTTGAACTATTTGTTACATTTAAACTGTGTTACATCGCGTTGTTTTAATGATTTAGTTTGAATGGAGCGAAAGGTGCCCTATTAGATGTCCATTGTTTTTACGTATGATGACAGCCATGTATTTTGTGACTGTGATTCACGTTTATTCGTATTTATGTTTTATACGCTTATGCATCTCTGTACTAGAGAAGGGAAAAAAGGAGCTACTTCGCAGAATTTTAACCTTACGGTTAAATAACTAATGCATTGGAGTACCACCATTTTATGTGTTCGTTGTTTTATAGTGGTTTAGTTTTTAAACATTGTGTTATTGTTTTTGGTTAACAGGGCCTGAGGATGGCGGTAACGTTCCGCGAAAACTAGCCGTATGATAAAGACATTATGAAGCATATTTCTTTTCCTTTAAGACAGTTTAAAGAACACAGACAGCACGGCCTTAATAAATGGTCTCAAATTACAAAACTCAATTCTTGCTATTTAACGAACCGGCGCTAGCGGCGCCACCTGAAATTTACTAGTAAAGAGGTGTCACAAGCCTTCCCGTGAGGTTACAAGATAAGATGCTCACCACAAAATCCAGTTATGTAAGGACTCCTTGATTTTAGTTCCCACATAGCTTTCTATCCACCGTGAAGCCAGGTGGAAATTTCAAACAGAGAATCAGCACCCTTTTTCGTGTCGCGGCGATCTTCTGGATCCGACAGTACAGAACAACATTTTGCTAAGCCACACCCACCCAACTGAAATCTGTTGTTTACTTCCACGCTACACCCAAGCTCCGATGTACACTTAGAGCCAAGGCGAAGCGAAGAGCACACTGTAGCAACTCCACATGATTTCACCGAAGTGGGTTATACCGGGAGCACTTCTTACAAAGCGAACTGACAGTCAAAGACCGACTGCCGACGTAATTCCCACAATCCCAGACATGCGAGCCTGAAGCCAACTGCCACTAGACGGTCTCTTGCGCCGTTCTCAAAGCTTCCCACCATCTAGCGGAGTCCGCCCCGATAGCTGAGTCGTCAGCGTGATGGATTGCCGTCCTACGGGCCCGGGTTGGATTCCCGGATGGATTGGAGATTTTCTCCGCTAGTTGTTGTGTTGTCTTGATCATTATTCATCCCTATCCTGCGCGCAGGTCGCCCAGTGTGGCATCGAATGTAATAAGGCCTCCACCAATGTCACCGGACCTGCCCCGGCCGATGACGCCGATCGCTTATTTCCATTTACCATCTAGCGGAGAGACAGAACACGTGTGACAGCCGTAACACCTCTGAAATCGATAGAGACCGTCCCAGCAAAGATGTACAGACCTGAGCTGCAGGTTTTGCGTTGGCAATAGTTTTAGTGTCATTACTTGCTGTTGGGAGCCGATACTGCTGATACGCGACACAGGGTTACACAAGCATCAGAGTGCATTATAGTTGCCGTCGTCCTGGGAGTGGACAAGTTGAACATAACTTAGCTCGTAAAACTATTTTAACACAACAACAGCAACAGTGCTGTCGCTATTTGCGAGTATCGGCGCAGTAAAGGAAGACGGAGAGGTCCTACTGAAAAGGACTTTGAGAAAGCGGCGGAGCGATGGAATCGGACAGAAAGGATTTTGCTCCTATGGGAACGGGTGTTTCTGCCATGTTGTTCAGACAAGAGCGCTAAGGTAGAGGAGAGAGATGAGGGACAGTCTACAATGATAACATAGCAGAGGAGAAACTTCTGCTTTTGTCTGCACGCAGCCACGACAGCTGTGCGTATGATGGTGACGTATGATCAAAGAGTCGAATGTCACAGATATATCGAACGCAGGCGTCGATAACCAGTTTAAGCCACCGTGAGCTTTTCTGAGAAAGACCTTGCAGGGTGCCATCGCTGTAATCAGAGATTGGAAGTATGAATGTAGTACAACTTTCTTTTTAGGCCAAGAGGGAAAACCTTTTTTATATTTCTGTTGGGCATAGAGAGCCGCTGATGCGTTTTTGCACTTTGCACTTACGGGCTAGTCTAATTTAGATTCTCATCCATAATTACTCCCACTCTCTTCGCTGTACGGAAACGATACCAGCAATTTAAAACTTGGATCATTATATTTCCATATCATTTTTTAAGTAAAAGGCAGATATTGTAGGGGATTAATACAAATCTGTAACTTCGGTTCCAAGATCAGCATCTGAAACATTACTATATTAGACAGCAATACACGGGACGCACGTAGCACATACAAAAGCGTTACTGAATTACTGTACATATAACTGTTGTGCAGTTATAATACGAACCCCAGGCCGAAGCATTTTTAATTAGGTCTGCAACACTCGATTATGCACAGTAATGAACTTAGCTTTAATAATGGATAAATAAACAATGAGATAATTTCCTCTTCATTCAGTACCCTTGTTTTTACTGCGTAATTGAAAATGATGCTACATATTTATGTTGTCAGAATGTTTTATTATATGGATGTGTAATTAAAAACACCAGGGGTACTTTTCGTGCTGATGGAAACTTTAAATTCGAGATGTCGAACGATTCCGGTAAGCAATAAAGCTAAAAATTGAAAACTAATTATTGTATAATTTCGTCAACTACAGATTTTTGGAGTTGTGAGTAGCGCAGTATATTCGACAAATTTAATGTCTTTGGTGGTTGAGGACATTCGCTGCTTGTAAAATGATAGATAGTTACCGTGTGGAACTTTCATTAATTTTGGTACCTTTATTTTTACTTTTCCAATTTCACTTCATGTAGGTATTAAAAATGGGATTGTTTAAATCATTTGTGAACTTAACAAGTAACAAGAAAGTCCGACAGTTACTAGGAACCTGCTCTGTATGATAGAGAAGGAACGAAAGAAAAGAAGATCTCGGTTTCACTCCTAGTCGAATTCATTAACAAAAAAGCATTAGATCAACTTATGTAAGAGAAGGAAAGGAATCAACCATGGTCTCACTACAGGAAACCAGCCAGTATTTGCCTGAAACTGTGAAATCTACATCAGAAGATTTTTTAAAAAAATGGTTCAAATGGCTCTGAGCACTACGGGACTTAACATCTGAGGTCATCAGTCCCCTAGAACTTAGAACTACTTAAACCTAACTAACCTAAGGACATCACACACATCCATGCCCGAAGCAGGATTCGAACCTGCGACCGTAGCAGTCGCGCGGTTCCGGACTGAGCGCCTTAACCGCTAGACCACCGCGGCCGGCGAAGATTTTTAAACCACAGTGTTCGTTAATACGTGGCATAAGGCGTTACACCCCTTCGAAAAGAAATAAAAAACTTGTAATGCTGTATATAATGAACACAAGTCACCCACGCACGTCTGTGATGCAGTTAATTCAGTTCAGATTTCTGTCGCTCATACGTTTGATGGCTAAATTACAAGAATTTTTCACCTGGCTTTGACTTAAATCTTCCATTTATTCAACGAAAGAATTTATCGAACACATTCATAAAACTCTCTTGCACAAACTGACTACCCACCATGACATTAATACAAGGTGATATTTAACTTGTATGAGCTGTTCCAGTGCTACCAATATAAACTGGTGCACTTTAGAGCCACAGTTCCAATGCTTTCTGCGACAACTGCCGCTTTAAACAATGCCTGTGTCCCAGCCAAACAGTCCCTTTCCGATGTCGCCGGCGTTAACAGCTGTGTGTTTTGAGAAAGGATGTGTTAGCCTATAAATAAAAATTGTAACCAACGTTATTCCAGCATGAATGTTGTTAGGATACATCGTTATTTATGATGATGTTAAAATCGTGCCTCCCACAAAATATTATTTAATTTTACCTTAATTGCTCGCAAGGTGACAAATAAATTAAATATTTCTTAACTCGTATAAAAATAAATTAAGATCTGTATTGGAACTTTTTATGCTAGAAACATCGTATTATTTAGTTGTGTATTGTATAATACCAGAAGGGCTTTTTGGATAAGTGTTTTAATATCACGACGAATAAAGAGTTTTTTGGTGTGGGTGCTTTCAAATGCATACGAGTTGCTTACTTGCAGAATATGTCCATAAAATAGCTTTCTAAAATTTGAATTATGTGAATGGTGACTAAAAGGAGGTCTATGGGGAGCTATTATCGGACATTTCCAAGACGCTTAATGCTTTATTTGATCCCTCATGTGTTAGTTTTGCTAATCATTTCGTGTGAAATATACAAATGAAATTACTGATTACAAAGTAGCCAATTCTTATGTTTGGATACGGTTTTGATTAAAATTGGAGGTTTTTTCCTAGAGATGCAAATTCATTTGAGTACGTACTGAAAAATTAGTGTAAAATTTAAATAAAATATTCGGTTAAATTGATGATGACAGTTACAAAAGTATATTGATACCATGCAAAACATCGTATCTTGTTTAATCAGAATCGGTATTTCAATTACAGTAAATTTTCAAAAATGCCTCCATTGACGTGTAAACAAAGGTTACACCATCGGATCATGTTCTGTCTGACACGGGCAAAAACTCAAGGAGTATCCTGAATTGTGCCTGCTGCTACTATCCGGGCAACCAGATCCACTTCTGATGCAAGAGGAGTTGAGTGAACAAGTTTGCGCAACTCACCTCACACAAAGAAGTCCAGAGGGGACATATCTGGGGATCGAGCAGGACCACCTCTGCCACCTCTGCCAATCCACGTTTCTGGAAACCGTCGGTCCAGGAATCGACGCACACGACGACTGAAATGTGCCGGCGCTCCATCATGTTGGAACCACATTGCGTTGTCTTGTAGGGAGCGGAACGTCTGCCAGAAATTCTGGCAATGCTATGGCGAGAAAATTGTGATAGTGCCTGCCATTTAATGGCGTAGATAGCAGATACGGCCCAAATGAACAGTCCCCAACAACACCGACCCACACATTAACGAAGAACCGCTCTTAATGAGCGCTAGTAACTGTGCCATGTAGATTATCCTCATTCCAAACACGCGAATTGCGCATGTTGAAGACACCATCACGCCCGAACGTTGCTTCATCAGTAAATAACACAGAGGATGGAAATGTAGGATGAATTTCATACTGTTCCAGGTACCACTGCGAAAACTGTGCTCTGAGTGGATAATCAACTGGTTCCAGGTTGTGGACACGCTGCAAGTGAAATGGATGTAACAATTTCTCTCGGACTGTTCTTACATTGGTCTGATTCGTCCCCATGTTACGTGCAATTGCACGAGTGCTGATTTGAAGGATCCCGTTCCACATGCTCAAGACAGCTTCCCCAAATTGCAGCGTTCTTACCATGCGACGGTGTCTCTGTCCAGGTCATCTGTTAAATGATCCGGTCTCGCGCAGACGTTGGTACACAGCAGCAAAGGTCGTATTATGCGGGATACGGCGATTAGGATATTATTGTTGATAAACCCGCTGTGCAGCTCGCCCGTTGTGGTGCGATACGTAGTACTCACCAACCGTATCAGTGTACTTAATCCAGGTGTATCACTCCAATAGTAAACAGAGACAATGCACTGCTACGCAGGTGGACAGCAGTTGCCTACGACTGAAGAGCGTAAAACGCCCTCTAACAACTGAAGATCGTAATACGGCATCCACCGGTTTAAATAATCCTCAAAGGAAAAAATGACGTGAGGGAAAAATATTTGTTTTGATGTCCCCTAAACCTCTCAGAGTTTGTCGGTTTAAATACTTTTCACCCTGTATTTACATTATGCTTTATTTTCTTCAACCTTTTCAATACTATTAAAAATATGCGGGGTCCAGATTGAGTCTGACTTAAGTTACCTGGATACGTGTAGCAAGTCTAGGTGAATTCAAGTTAAATTATCGGGTATTTTTACTGGCCACTTGATTCCACCCTGACGGTTTTAGGGTTATTAAGAGCGATGATTGTGAATGACTCGGACGTGCCGCGTTCTCGTATGAGACAGCATTGTCAACACCTGACAGTTTGAAATGAGCGTTATTCTGGATCTCCATTTGGCCGGCTGGTCGAATCATGCAGTATCTAGAACTGCGGGGCATTCCAATGCGACCGTGGCCTTACGGTGCACAGCTTGGGAACGTGAGGGAAGGTACACTTGTCGTCAAGGTTACTGTCGACCAAGTCTGGCCACAACAACGGAAAGTCATTGTATTGTGCACCAAGCACAGCGTAACATCTTCATTTGTGCGCCTGTCTCCGACAACAGGTAATTCTGTGCCATTGTTCACCACTGATCTAAGGCTAGCAGTAACCGGGCTAGGGACCGAGCGAGGTGGCGCAGTGGTTAGCACCCTCGACTCGTATGAGAAAGGACGACGTTTCAAATACGGGCCCGGCCATCCAGATTTAAGTTTTCCGTGATTTCCCTAAATCGCTCCTCGCAAATATCAGGCTGAGTCCTTTAGAAAGGCACGACCGATTTCCTTCGCTATCCTTGGTACCATCCGAGTTTGTGCTCCGTCGCTACTGACCTCGATGTCGAGGCGACGTTAAACCCTTTCTTCCGTCCCTCCATCCGCGCTGAGGAAATACATTTCCAAGCGTAAGCTGCATTTAACACCAGAACACAATCAGCTGCGTTTGGAGTAGTGCCATAAACAGGAAGTACGGACTGCAGATGGATGGCGTTTGCACTGTGTTCGGCGATGAATTGCACTTCTGAATTTCCCCGTACGCCCATTATCGGCGAGTATGACGGCCACCTGGGGAGAGGTGCCATTGTTCCAATGTTCGGGAGAGGCACAGCGGTGTTACTCCTGGTGTGTTAGTGTGTGAGGCCATCGGCTATGACTTCATGTTACGGCTGGTTGTGATTGAGAGAACTCTGACGGCACAATGGTACAGCACGAATAACCTGCGTCCTCATGTGAACCTCTCATGCGTCAGTGTCGTTTACCATCTTTCAACAGGACAATGCTTGTACTCACATGGCATGTGTCTCTACGAAATGCCTATGCGATGTTGAGATACTCTGTTGCCAGCAGGATCCACAGATCTTTTCCCAATGGAAGGTTTGTGGGACCAAATCGATAGTCAACTCCGTCCCGGTGCCAGTATCAATAACCAATTACAAGAGTTGCGGACCAGCTTGGGTCAAGAGGTAGGACAGTGGCTTTATGCCACCCTTCCCAACCAAGCAAGTGTCCAGGCCAGAGGATGTGCACTTTCGTGGTGATTAGTGGACCCATATTGCTAAGGTCTTCGTAAATTCGACTCGGATTTGCAATCACTGAAATAACATCACGTCCCCTTTCAACCCGAGATCTTTCATCTCATTTCATCCTACCCTTCTAGGCGCTTCACGTTTTTTTTTTTTTTAAGTACTATACTTATTCAGGGCGTTGATCATACCCGCAGATTCGACTCAAGCGTGACTCACCTGCCCCGTCTCGCAATGTAGCGGTTTGTGCTTTAAGATACAGTAGCAGGGTGCGTAAGGCACAATATTGAGATTAACACGAGCAAAATAAAGAAACAAGAACAGTTTTGAATATTTTTTAGCATTATCGATAACAAATACGACGTGAGTTATGTATAAAACATCTTTCCAATAAACAGTTATCTGTGGCACTTGATGGAAAGTCGCCAGAGCCTATAATGACAGTCAATGGGATAGTCGTGCACGTGATGGGAAAGACGTTTTATCTCTGTGTGTTTTATTTTGATACGACGGCCTTTCCAAAAGTAAATTTCATGGAAACTATAACAGAAACAGTAAGCCCAGAAACATCGATAAAAAGATAAACATTTCAGATATATACCGTCATTCCTTCGCATAATCATCACCATTTGTTACGCACTTTATCCAACGATGAACAAAAGCTCGTAAAAATAAAAAACGAAACAGCAGAGGCTACCCACCGGTTTACAGCTTTGACGATAACATATGAGAATGAAAAATATTGATCACGTAGTCTATCTTTCAAAGGCTCAAAGACATGCATATCTTAAGGGGAGATTTACTATCTTTTGATTCAAAAATTCAGTTTTTTTAAATTGCATTTTTGGATCCATAAAAGTGTTTAGAATCCACCCCTGCAACGGTTTTTCCGAATACGGAACGGAAATGTTTGTTATTCGCGGTTTAACATAAAAATGCATCTGCCTGAAATCGGCATTTTCACCCACCATTTTTTTTTTCTTGCGGAGGAAGAGTTACTGTACCGGTGCTGGGAGGAAACATAAAATTCAAATGAAAGTTCGAACGCGCGTATTTGGAAGTTAGTCCCCAAGCATTTGCATTCTGGTGCGAAGACTGTGGAGATTGAAACTTTCCTGGCAGTGAGCACCTTCAACGAAGGTATTCAGCAATTCTGAAGACCATGACAACGATGGACGTCATCCTGGGACTCCATTCGACGCAGTTCGCCAAGCATTCGGACGACCACCGGATTCAAGGTGCCGAAAACCGCTTGTCACCGGCCGTACGAGCGGCTCCCGAGCAGCTCAGGATGGTCCAGATCGAGGAGAACGCCCTCTGTGAGGAAGGACTAGTCTTTTTTTTTTTTGTCATCGGGCTACTGACTGGTTTGATGCGGCCCGCCACGAATTCCTTTCCTGTGCTAACCTCTTCATCTCAGAGTAGCACTTGCAACCTACGTCCTCAATTATTTGCTTGACGTATTCCAATCTCTGTCTTCCTCTACAGTTTTTGCCCTCTACAGCTCCCTCTAGTACCATGGAAGTCATTCCCTCATGTCTTAGCAGATGTCCTATCATCCTGTCCCTTCTCCTTATCAGTGTTTTCCACATATTCCTTTCCTCTCCGATTCTGCGTAGAACCTCCTCATTCGTTACCTTATCAGTCCACCTAATTTTCAACATTCGTCTATAGCACCACATCTCAAATGCTTCGATTCTCTTCTGTTCCGGTTTTCCCACAGTCCATGTTTCACTACCATACAATGCTGTACTCCAGACGTACATCTTCAGAAATTTCTTCCTCAAATTAAGGCCGGTATTTGATATTAGTAGACCTCTCTTGGCCAGAAATACCTTTTTTGCCATAGTGAGTCTGCTTTTGATGTCCTCCTTGCTCCGTCCGTCATTGGTTATTTTACTGCCTAGGTAGCAGAATTCCTTAACTTCATTGACTTAGTGACCATCAATCCTGATGTTAAGTTTCTCGCTGTTCTCATTCCTACTACTTCTCATTACCTTCGTCTTTCTCCGATTTACTCTCAAACCATACTGTGTGCTCATTAGACTGTTCATTCCGTTCAGCAGATCATTTAATTCTTCTTCACTTTCACTCAGGATACCAATGTCATCAGCGAATCGTATCATTGATATTCTTTCACTTTGTATTTTAATTCCACTCCTGAACCTTTCTTTTATTTCCATCATTGCTTCCTCGATGTACAGATTGAAGAGTAGGGGCGAAGGGCTACAGACTTGTCTTACTCCCTTCTTAATACGAGCACTTCGTACTTGATCGTCCAATCTCATTATTCCCTTTTGGTTGTTGTACATATTATATATAACCCGTCTCTCCCTATAGCTTACCCCTACTTTTTTCAGAATCTTAAACAGCTTGCACCATTTTATATTGTCGAACGCTTTTTCCAGGTCGACAAATCCTATTAACGTGTCTTGATTTTTCTTTAGCCTTGCTTCCATTATTAGCCGTAACGTCAGAATTGCCTCTCTCGTGCCTTTACTTTTCCTAATGCCAAACTGGTCGTCACCTAGCGCATTCTCAATTTTCTTTTCCATTCTTCTGTATATTATTCTTGTAAGCAGCTTCGATGCATGAGCTGTTAAGCTGATTGTGCGATAATTCTCGCACTTGTCAGCTCTTGCCGTCTTCGGAATTGTGTGGATGATGCTTTTCCGAAAGTCAGATGGTATGTCGCCAGACTCATATATTCTTCACACTAACGTGAATAGTCGTTTTGTTGCCACTTCCCCTAATGATTTTAGAAATTCCGATGAATGTTATCTATCCCTTCTGCCTTATTTGACCGTCAGTCCTCCAAAGCTCTTTTAAATTCCGATTCTAATACTGGATCCCCTATCTCTTCTAAATCGACTCCTGTTTCTTCTTCTATCACATCATAGAGGCTTTCAATGTATTCTTTCCACCTATCTGCTCTCCCCTGTGCATTTAACAGTGGAATTCCTGTTGCACTCTTAATGTTACCACCGTTGCTTTTAATGTTACCAAAGGTTGTTTTGACTTTCCTGTATGCTGAGTCTGTCCTTCCGACAATCATATCTTTTTCGATGTCTTCACATTTTTTCCTGCAGCCATTTCGTCTTAGCTTCCCTGCACTTCCTATTTATTTCATTCCTCAGCGACTTGTATTTCTGTATTCCTGATTTTTCCGGAACATGTTTGTACTTCCTCCTTTCATCCATCAACTGAAGTATTTCTTCTGTTACCCATGGTTTCTTCGCAGCTACCTTCTTTGTACCTATATTTTCCTTCCCAACTTCTGTGATGGCCCTTTTTAAAGACGTCCATTCCTCTTCAACTGTGTTTCCTACTGCGCTATTCCTTATTGCTGTATCTATAGCGTTAGAGAACTTCAAACGTATCTCGTAATTCCTTAGAACTTCCGTATCCCACTTCTTTGCGTATTGATTCTTCCTGACTAATGTCTTGAACTTCAGCCTACTCTTCATCACTACTATATTGTGATCTGAGTCTATATCTGCTCCTGGGTACGCCTTACAATCCAGTATCTGATTTCGGAATCTCTGTCTCACCATGATGTAATCTAATTGAAATCTTCCCGTATCTCCCGGCCTTTTCCAAGTATACCTCCTCCTCTTGTGATTCTTGAACAGGGTATTCGCTATTACTAGCTGAAACTTGTTACAGAACTCAATTAGTCTTTCTCCTTTTCATTCCTTGTCCCAAGCCCATATTCTCCTGTAACCTTTTCTTCTACTCCTTCCCCTACAACTGCATTACTATTAGATTTTCGTCCCCCTTTACATATTGTATTACCCTTTCAATATCCTCATATACTTTCTCTATCTGTTCATCATCAGCTTGAGACGTCGGCATGTATACCTGAACTATCGTTGTCGATGTTGGTCTGCTGTCGATTCTGATTAGAACAACCCGTTCACTGAACTGTTCACAGTAACACACCCTCTGCCCTACCTTCCTATTAATAACGACTCCTACACCTGTTATACCATTTTCTGCTACTGTTGATATTACCCGATACTCATCTGACCAGAAATCCTTTTCTTCCTTCCACTTCACTTCACTGACCCCTACTATAGCTACATTGAGCCTTTGCATTTCCCTTTTCAGATTTTCTAGTTTCCCTACCACGTTCAAGCTTCTGACATTCCACCCCCCGACTCGTAGAACATTATCCTTTCGTTGATTATTCAATCTTTTTCTCATGGTAACCTCCCCCTTGGCAGTCCCCTCCCGGAGATCCGAATGGGGGACTATTTCGGAATCTTTTGCCAATGGAGAGATCATCATGACACATGACACTTCTTCACTGCAGGCCACATGGCCTGTGGATACACGTTACGTGTCTTTAATGCAGTGGTTTCCATTGCCTTCTGCATCCTCATGTCGTTGATCATTGCTGATTCTCCCAAATTTAGGGGCAATTTCCCACCCCTAGGACAAGAGAGTGCCCTGAACCTCTATCCGCTCCTCCGCCCTCTTTGACAAGGCCGTTGGCAGAATGAGGCTGACTTCTTATGCCGCCAGTGCTGATTATTTATCAAAATTTAGGCAGTGGCGGGGATCGAACCCGGGACCGAAGACGTTTTGATTATGAATCAAAGACGCTACCACTAGTTTATGGACCCGGAATAGCAGATTGAAGTAAGTTGCATAATATTGCATTTATATGAAGTCTAAACTTCAAAACCGTTTTTCTCGAAATGACGTTTGTCTTATCGTGCGGTATGGTAACTTTAAATCTACTGAATCTATTGGTATGATTCTTTGTTTCTGAAGAAGCTAACTAAATTCTCTAGGAGTTGTACCACTTTTATTCCGATCCATCAACTACAAATATTTTTATTTGGCCGACGAAGTCGAAAAATCGATGAAAAATCCCTATTTCTTCAAATGGCCGCCATTTTGTTTCCTATGGCCCTAATAAATTAAACGAGGTACAACTCCTAAAGAATCTTATATACTTCGGTAAAGTCAACTCAATTTTGATTTCAGACGAGCCGGCTGAGCTGTGACATACCGAGAGTGGAGGTCTACAACGAAATTTTGTTTCGTTCCGACGGCACTTTCGCCTTTGCTCTTCGTCATTTACGGTCGAAAAAATTCCAGTTTGTAGAGGAGTTATCAATAAACATTTTGACGAAATTTGACATTTATATCCATAACACATCCCGAGAAAAAAATTCTCAGAGCAGATTTGTCGAATATCGCCAATGCAGAACATGTATCGGATGCTATCGACCATCATTTAAGTCCACGAATCACCTCCTTGTAAACATCAGGAAATGACGTTCCTGAGAACTTTCCTGGCCTGTGCTGCTTAAATCAACGAAGTTATACTAAAATTTGGAGTTAATATTCAATTTCAATCACAGCTCTACGCAATCTCCAGTAAACAAAACTACTGCTGCTCCTGATACGTTTTAGCGCTAACCGTGCGAAACGATGGTGGGTCCCTAGTTAATTTTATGTTTTAAATGTTTGTGAATATTTCAATCCATTTTTACTTGACGTAGATTTCGAAGTCGTTATGACACTACAGTTGATTTTGCGAAGAATGAGAACCAAATCCTTAATCAGCCTTCCTGATTTAGGAAACGGAGTTTGCGTAGACCACTTCGAGCGAATGCAAGTGTCGTTACTTGGATAAGGGGACTACCGATTACCTCTCTCTATCTTCGCCAGTAGTGCTAATACCCTGTTTAGGCAATTGTATCAGACTACTACATTTTAACGTTCGCAATTATTGTCTTATTCTTGTTCGTAACTCATACGAGGTATATTTTTAGCCGAAAACAAATAGTCTGTATTCGAAGTAATAGAAAAGGTCTCGTATAATCACACAAATAGGAAATGTGTCCAGATTTACAAGAAAATGCCTTAATTTTATTGTATTTAACTTTCTCGGATGCGTATCTGCAATTAATTCGTTTAACAAACTGATCTTATCTACTAATATGTTCGTCCTATGATTTCCTTGAGTAAAATAAATGTAAAATCTTATCGACTTAGTTATTGGCCGGAAACTCCTTTGCGTTGGCTGCTACTCAGGACCAGTTCTCTACCTTGTTATTATCTGGTAGAAATCCAGCTAGAGAATGTGTTGGTGCTTCAGCATTATTACATTCCATTGTTAGTTCTGATGAGCAAGGGCCGAAACTTGGCCTCCGAGCTTGGGGAGCTATGCGGAAATTGAACCGCTGTCCGCTGCAGTGCTCTCAGAAAGATAGCCGCCGCTGCCTCCATTGCACTCCTGACCTCAGGTTTCCTGTGTGCGTATATGCATGCGACTCGTTTGTGTGTGTGTGTGTGTTTGTCTTCTGTAGCCTCCTGAAATAAATTCACTGTTGAACGTTACGTCAACATAATTTTCCATGAGAAACAATCGTTATTATCATCATCGTCTCCTTCCAGAGGATAAGGTGTCGGAATCACCTGTTCCGGTCTATATCATCCATCCATTCATCTCTTAAGAGATAAACATAATTACTTCTTTCCAGTCGGCCGATAATTCATTATCTTTTTTGACAAACTATGTTCTGTCGTTCTATCAACATGGTCCTTCCGTTTGTTTCTATTTTCTTCTATCTTGCAATTAACTGAAAAAATTTCTAAGTCTGATCTAATTTTTTCATTCATTTTTTATCCATTTTATTACAGCCTCTTACATATCTCATGTACTTCATCTCTTCCCCTTATATCTGTGACGTTTCATCTTTTATTACTGTCAATGATTCAGGACAATAAACAAGAGTAGGTTCGGCCATAACTTTACAGAATTTCGTTTGTGTTTCTTTTCTTGTTTTCCTTTCCAAAGTTTTCCAGCTGTTTAACATATAGGTTAATATCTATTAACGTTCTTCTCAATGTCTTTATCACTGTTAAGCCTAATATCACATCCTAGTTAATTGAAGTTGGATACTTCTAAATTTTTTTCATTTATTATTATTCTGGATCCAACTGGATTCTTTCTTTTGAAAGGCATTATCTCTGTATTATTTGTAAATATAGTTAGAGAAGTAGAAATAGAAATAAAATAAAGATAAATAAATATATAGCAGCAAAAAACTGCTATGGAAAGCATCGAGCTTAAGTCTATTTTCGCGTGGGCTATATGAATGTCAATAGCGTCCTGTGACCTCATCCAGGGACAGAGAAGTGGTGTTGAACAGCTCTCATAAAGATTAGGACTTGTATCTAGCACTATCTAGCTTTATCGTGTTTTAGAACAATATGAAGTCCTGGATATGTTCTACGTCAGAATATACAGTGCTTGACAGTTGCTAAGGAACAGAGACATTGTTGGACAGGAGTAATAACAGGCCATGGTGGACGACACGAAACGCAGTACATACGTAATAAGAGGTGGTGTGGTATATTTATAACGAAAAATAGTATAGATTTCACCATATGGGAAAGTAGGGTTCTAAAATGTTCAAATGTGTGTGAAATCTTATGGGACTTAACTGTTAAGGTCATCAGTCCCTAAGCTTACACACTATTTAACCTAAATTATCTTATGGACAAACACAAACACCCATGCCCAAGGGAGCACTTGAACCTCCGTCGGGAACAGCCGCACAGTCCGTGACTTCAGCGCCTTAGACCGCTGAAAGTAGGGTAAGAGACGTAAATAACGTTCCTGTTTGACACATGTCGCACTCCCAATATAAAAGTCAATATCGACTCTCACCGAGGAATATGCCCTTCTCGGGCACTAATGCATATTTTGCACCTATTATTCATGCTGGCTACGAACCTTTCAGGAGTCGTTGGTGGAGATGTCCCGCTCCTGTCTCAAGGCGGTTTTTAGTTCTTGAACGATTGAAGGGTGTTAACAGAGAATCACGCATCCCAAGAGCATCGCATGCATGCGCTATAGGCTTAGGTCCGAGGAGTAAGCAGGCCAGACTGTACATTCAGTACCTTTACTTTCCAGTGTGTCCGACATCTCAACGTCTCTGTAAGGGCGGACACTGTCGTCCTAAATAGAACATCTGGATCTACCACATCCCTAAACAGACGGACACGATCCAAAATAACGTCTGTGCAATAATCTGCCCTGCGATGGTATCTCGCACAGATATATGTCCTCCCACACCGAATCGCTGAGGCCATAACGATGACGTTCACGAAGATTCTGTGGTGTGCATCGTCTTATCTTGTCTCTCCACACTAACTAGTGGCCAGAATCACATGCCACAGAGAAGTGGGATTCGTCGGAGAACATCACTCTGGAGCACTATTGCTGACCTCAACCAACATGGTGCCTTCAATAACTGAATTCTTTCTCGACGATGCTTCCGAGTATACAAAGCACCCTGCTTTAATCGCAGCGGAATGGTTCTGGCACGGACACGCGTACAGGTAGCGGCTATAAGGTCTGCAGCGACCTGCCTAGGAATGAAATGCCTGTTTCTTTTCGCCACCAATGGTACGTACAGGGAGTTTCAAAAATGAGCGGTATATTTGAAACGGCAATAAAAACTAAACGAGCAGCGATAGAAATACACCGTTTGTTGCAATATGGCACATCACTCTGACGGAGAACACGATAACACTTTCAACACTCTCTCCTCTGCCACGGAGACGCGTCATCCACAAGACGGTGAACCGTCCAACAGAAACCGTGGAACATAGCACGCCTTTTGTCACCGACGCAACTGAGCCGACTCGGCCGGCGCTGCCACCTCTCGCCGATGTCAAACCTGTCGGACATTTTTCATGGGCGGATGACACGGAATTCCCACCACCATCTGATGCGGAAATGAGATCTGTTCCTCCGTTAGACCAACACTAAAATGGGGGAAGTTTCTACGGCGACTCCTGCGACTTCTATGGACTTCCAGCATCCACCACAACAATCTTCACCAGCTACGACCCTATCGGCAGCACGAATCTCCCATCAGGCGTACCGAACAGCTACTATCAGTACTAATAATATCGGCTCCCACGCTAAACTTCAACTACTCCGTGACACGCTAAGAGCAGCGGACATCGACATCGCCCTGTTACAAGAACTGAGGACAGCAACTTGGACTGGGTGTTATGGATGTGAGACGTACGCCGCCCCTGCAGCTATGGAACGCACAGGCGCAGCCATCCTCCTCCGAGAAGGGATTGCAGTTTCCGATGTCGCATACCTCCCAACAGCGTGAGTGGTGGCCATAACAGTTGAAGGACTCAATATCATAAATCTCTACGCCCCATCGGGCACTGATAAACTGAGGGATCACTCCCAGTTCTACGCAGAAGATATCACACCTTTATTCCTCGGCCGATACGATCATCTCATCGTAGGTGGAGATTTCAACTGTGTTCTCGAGCGCACAGACCAATACCCCCATTTCACCACATGTCCGGAACTTCGCTTCCTCGTCCGCCGCCTTCGTCTCCTCGACACTTGGCGAGTGGTACACGGCGACCGCCCGGGGTATACACACATTACGAGGCACTCCGCTAGCCGACTTGACAGAATATACATCTCTAACGCTCTAAAATCAGTTCTCCTCGACGCGGAACGTTGGCCGTCTGCCTTCTCGGATCATGACATCTACATCTGTACCATGAACCTACGTCGACAATCTATATGGCGCAGTGCAGGACCTTGGAAACTCAATGTAGCACTACTGCGGGACCCTGAATGTCGACAACAGGTCACCGACACGTGGCACACCTGTGTTCAACGCATTACGCGTTACGAGACCACACTGCAGTGGTGGTTGCTGTGCGCCAAACCGGCCATCCGACGCACATTGACACACTATGGCAGAGCCAAAGCCAGTTGCAATCACCATACAACTGATTTCTACTATAGCGCTCTACGTGAACTCATGGATCAACCTCCATCCCCGGATCGTCTAAAAGAAGCTCAACGCATTAAGGCAAAGATTTTAACCTTGACCAGATGCCGTCTAGAGGGAGCTATTGTACGAGCACGCAGCCAAGATAGGATTAACGGTGAAGAACCTTCTATGCATCATATTATTCAAAATGTGCGTCGACGCCGACAGGCTTTAATGACAACTTTAGACTTACCTGATGGACCTCGGCTGACTTCGCAAGCTACCATTGCGGATGCATTCACAACGCACTATAGACTTTTCTATCAAGAGGTACCTGCCGGTGCAGAGGCCATTGCTGAGGTTGCCCAGGAGACACTTGGCACTCTAAACGCAGCAGCTGCAACCCTCCTGACTTCTGAAGTGACCAACGACGACGTCCAAGGCGCTGTGGCAAAAGGGTCTCTGAATCGATCTCCCGGCCCGGATGGTTTACCTCTCGAATTTTACAGAACCTTCCAAGATTTGATGATGCCACGATGGAGGGACATGTACTGGGAATTTTTGTCCGGCGCGGCGAACCCGCCACCAATGTTCATGGAAGGCTTACTTGTACCAGTCCCGAAACCCGCAGAAGGAACACGACTCGACAGTTATCGGCCGATCACGTTACTCAATTCCGACTTCAAGATTTTCACACGCCTTCTAGCAGTGTGACTCAAACAGGTCTTAAGAGACATTGTTTCCCACGAACAAACATCTTTAGGCGGCGATCGTAATATACAGACAGCCCTCAGTGAATATCGAGATGTGATCGCTGTGGCAACACACTCGAGACTGCCAGGCGCTTTAATCTCCATCGACTTCAAACAAGCGTTTGACCGCGTCAATCATGCATTCCTGAAAGCAGTCATGAACCGGATGGCAGTTCCCCCGACGTTCACGCAAGTGATTATGCGGCTCCTTCGTGGAGCAACGTCCAGACTTCTCGTCAACGGCAGACTTACAGAACCTATACGGATTGAACGCTCAGTACGGCAGGGTTGCCCCTTGTCGACGGTGCTTTATGCCATTGCGATGGAACCACTCATTTGCGGATTACGGCGACGTTTGACAGGTATTCCACTCCGGGATCATATGTTCCGCTTCCGAGCTTACGCGGACGACTTGGCCCTCGTCGTACGTTCAGCGGCCGACGTACAAGCTGCGATGCAGTGGATTACCCGTTACAGGTTAGGGGCAGGGAGCGCTATGAACGTAGCAAAATCATGCGCCATGAAGATCGGCCGCGGCCCTCCCGCAGACAGCGTCGTCCCATTTCAACTGGTGGACACTCTTCGCTGTCTCGGGTTGGTGTACACGCGAGACATTCGCCGCACCTCGGCGATCAATTTTCGGGCGCTACTGCAATGCATCCGGACCAACATACAAAATCACGTACTACGCCCGCTGAATATGTGCCAGAGAGTCACCTTCGTAAATACCCATCTGGCAGCCCGGATATGCCATATAGCGTAAATTCTGTCCATCACTGCGACAATGGCGGCCAGATTGCAGGCGGCTTTCGGCTATTTCATTTGTTCTGGACACATATTCAAAGTCCAGTATGAAGCTCTCACCTTACCGAAGCGGGATGGTGGCCTCGACCTGGTTAATGTGAGAGCCAGGACTACGGCACTTTACACCAATACTGTGCTCCGGTTATGGAAAAGCCAAAATGTTAGTTTTACTGGAATGTTGACCACCGAGCTCGCACCTGTTTCGAGACGCCCACCGACGTCTTTGGCACACATCCCACCTCCGATGTCACATATCGGCCGTTTCTTTTTGGAGTACAGCTACATATGCACCGAGCTCCCCATGACCAGGAAGGCGACCACCCGCGACATCTACCGCCTTCTCCGAAAGTCTCCACCACGCAACCCCGTCGAAACACGTCACCCCCAGGTTTCATGGCCTACAGTTTGGAAAACGATCCACCAACCATATCACACCACTGACACCACCTCCATGTGGTACCTTCTCGTCAACGGCAAGTATACTACAAGACAGAAAGTGCATCGTATCGCACTGGTGGACTCACTCCTGTGCCTCAAATGCAATGTCGAAGATACAGATTTACATCGTTTTGAGTGTGGGCCAGCAGCAGCTGTCTGGACCCTCGTACAGAAGATTGTGGCTTTCTACCTCCGAGTACCACCACATCATGTTTCTCCTACTATGATGATATATCCTGACACGACCTACTTTCCACCGGCTAAGTGGCACGCCATCACATGGATCAGTGGCATGGCTGTCAACTACCTCTTCCGGGACGACATCGTCGATCCGGCGGACTTTTGGACACGCCTCCAAGTACGTCACCACACCCTTCGCCGACATCGACACTATCGGGCCACTTTCGCGAACTATTTACAGAGTATTTTCACAAACCCGCCTCGAAGCTGAAATCTCAACGAACAGAGCCAGCCAAGACTGGACGATCCCACGTTCCCCTTCAATGGTCAATGATAGAATGCATTTTGTTCTGATGGCGCGCCAAAGTGGAGCATGGCACGGAAAGTATTCCTATTTTATTTCACTTCTCTTTTCTCCTCCTCTTCTAAGTTTTTTTCTCCTTATACATGTTTATCCCTTTCACACATAGCTCTCTCTCTGCAGCCTATTTGTTTTTCTTTCTCCTGTGCTCCCCCAAAACAAAAACGAAAAAAAAGACAAAAAAAGAGTTTGCTGCTGATGGTGAGACTGCATACTCCTTTATGTTAACAAAAAAATAAAAAGAATAAAAATAGAAGGCCTTTGCGGAAATATAGCTACCTTTTATGTTTTCCATTTTCAAAGGGTATTGTGTTATTTTATGAAGAACGTCGTCTTTTATTTTCATGCACAAGAGGTTTTTTTATATGTTTTCTTATTTAAAAAAATGGATAAAAAAATCCGAAGGTCCCGGATCGAATCTCGCGCCATGCAACTTTTTTGGTATTTGTTTTTTGTAATTCAAATATATATATATATATATATATATATATATATATATATATATATATATATATATATATATATATATATAATTCCTGGCAATCAGTTGCAACAATTATGCATATAATAAGTTGTTGAAATTCGTTTGTCGTGGAAAAACTGGCGACTTCTAACATGATTATGTTTCCCGAAAAACGGAGTTGTATTTAAAAAAAATTTAAAAGAAGATGGTAAAAAAAGTGGTAGAGGACTTGCCCACGAAAGGCAAAGATCCCGAGTTCGAATCCCGGTCCGGCTCACAGTTTTAATCTGCCAATAAGTTTCATATCAGCGTACACTCCGTTGCAGAGTGAAAATCTCATTCTGGAAATGTCTGAAATGTTTTCACTTGAATCTTCTGAGTACAAATGACAGCTCCGCCAGTGCACTGCCCTTTTACACCTCGCATACGTAATTCTACCGCCACCTGTATTTTTGAATGTCGCTGTTTATGTCTTTTGTCACCTCAATGTATCAAACACCCGTGTCATGAAAATGAAATTACTCTTGGGGTTCCATGCACGTTCGTGGAAGTTGAGTAAGAAGCTTCTCACAGCTAAGTAACTCCCAGAACAGTCGCTTAGCTAGTGCACACGCCTCCGTCCTGCTCTTACGTTTGATGTGGGGGCGATGGAAACTTTTTCCGCGAAGTAGAGGTGAGCACTTAGGCCTGGAGTTGGAATGTGGCGAGGTGCTGACGCCGCCCTGGCGTGATCTGCGGGGGGGGCGGGCAGGCGGTAGCAGAGCGAGCTGCCGTCAGGGGGCAGGAAGTGGCCAAGTTTGCCCTGTTAGCGGCCGGCTAACGCGGTTAGCGTCCTCAGCCTCTTTACAGGCCGACCACACGCTGCACTCAGCCAGCGGCAGATTTCTGCGCCCGAAACCCTGCAGTCGCCGCTCACACAGGCCGGGTGAGCGGGCAGCGACGCTCCACCACAGATGCGCCCTCAGCATAGTCGGGAAAACTCGCAAGGCAGCTAAGCGAATCTCTCTGTACACAATGAACGAGCGGTGACACCTGCCACATTAAAATCATCTTATTTTCTTTTCAAATACAGGTAAATCTAGTTATACGCGAATCGTTGAGCATGCAGCATTCGCGTGAATCGAAACTTACTTCGTATGTAAAATATGGGGTTAGGTTGTAGTTTACTCACAGACTAATTTGAAAACAGTAGCGTTTCTTAGTATTTTTGCAAAGAATAAAAATGGTACCAATGGCTCTGAGCACTATGGGATTTAACATCTGAGGTCAGCTGTCCCTTAGAACTTAGAACTACTTAAACCTAACTAACCTGAGGACATCACACACATCCATGGCCGAGGCAGGATTCGAACCTGTGACCGTAGCGATCACGCGGTTCCAGACTGAAGCGCCTAGAACCGCTCGGCCACTGAGGCCCGCTGCCAAGAATAACTGTTATCACTAAACTGCTTTTTAATGCGAAAATTATACACTTAATAATTTATCATTGAAACATAATCCTTAGTGCTCTAGGACTCTGAACGTGCTAGATAATAAGGGGCTATAATTTGGAATCCGCTGCAGCATTCCCTCCGAAAAGAAGGGCCTTCGTTCCTTGGCAGCCTTAAACAAGGTGCTGCTTTTTCTCCAATACAAATGAATATGCGGCTAATCATTTGTTTCTAAAATAGGCACATTTCATCATGGTTGATGACCTGCTTCGTAACATAGCCTTTTATAAGTAGACTGTTTAGGTTTTTATGTTGGTAACGCCACGTAGCGCTCTATATGAAAATAACTGACTGTGCTGTGTGAAGGCTGTGGTTGGTTTGCATTGTTGGAATTCGCTATTGTAGTGTTGGGCAGTTGGCTGTTAACAGCTTGTAGCGTTGTGCAGTTGGAGGTGAGCCGCCAGCAATGGTGGATGTGGGGAGGGAGATGGCGGTTTGAGAGCGGACGATCTGGACGTGCACTTACATGAGTGCCTGTAATATTGGATATCATGGACTGATATTTGAACACTATTAAGATAAATACATTGTTTGTTCTTTATCAAAATATTTCATTTGTTAACTATGCCTATCAGTAGTTAGTCCCTTCAGTAGTTTGAATCTTTTATTTAGTGGCAGTAGTGGCTCTCGTTGTATTGCAGTAGTTCGAGTACCGAAGATTTGTGTGAGGTAAGTGATTTGTGAAAGGTATAGCTCAATCTTAGTCAGGGCCATTCTTTTGTAGAGATTTTTGAAAGACAGATTGCGTTGCGCTAAAAATATTGTGTGTCAGTTTAATGATGATCAGAATAAGTAAAGAGAGAAATGTCTGAGTACGTTCAGTGTTGCTCAGCTATTTCAAATTCAAATAACGTAAGACGTTTATCAGCACAGTCATTCATTAATTCTTCTAAGGGGACGTTTCACTTTAAACCACTATCTATATTTCTCAACGCCAGACGTCGGTCGCAGCTGCGTCTCCTTTCTTTATAATGTTGTGAATGACAAAATGATGCTTGAAGCGATCAAACCAACCTGAGCTGGCCGATAAACCTGTGCACAAGCTCTCGGCTTCAGCCTGAGTGGCAGCTCCAGAGAGAGGCATGTGCAGTTGGTTGTGGTGCACACAGCATTTTCTTCCATTCTTTCCATCGCCTCGGTTTGGTCACTCTAGTCACACTTAAGCAGTTGAACAATGCTCAGTTCTTTCGAAATGATTCCGCGTTGTCACGAATAGTTCTCATATCCGAATGTTAACAACACGGTCACCTTTCTCATAGCAGTCCAAAGTTTTCACTTTGATCTAATGGATGCACGCTTCTTTCCCTCGGTGGTCACACTTCCTTTCCTTTTACCCGACATTTTAAATATAGCCCCTATCAAGTGCCACTTCACACCCTACTGACCTGAACTACTCGTTCATGTCTGGACAGACAACAAAAGATGCTCGTTGAGATGCGTTAACACATTACGGCTTCCGGCTAGTGTTAACGGATAACAGCATTGGACTTGAAACTAAAATCGCACTATGCACAGATAACGAATCCGCGTACAGCGGAGTCTACATATGCTAAACTCCAGCCTATTACATCCCCGCAGAAGGCTGTGAAATTAGAGTGCTCCTTGCATGCAACGACACGAAAGGGAGACCTGATCCCTATAAGCTGCTTTAAACCTGTGCGCTTTGCGCCTAGTCATCTCGCTCCAGTGTTTCCCTCCCACACAAGAAGAGGCACCCGTGTAAGTGCGCGCCTCATTCCCGCCACTTGCACATGTATGATTCCATTCGGGCCTAGATAGAAGCATGCACGACGTTCCAGAGATAAAGAAGTCGCTTTGCTAGCAGCAACTGTCGTCGCAGCAGGTGTATTTTGAGACAATGACGAAATCGCGGTAGAAGTTCAATTCTACATCTACATCTAAACCCATACTCTGCAAGCCAGCTGACGGTGTGTGGCGGAGGGTACCCTGAGTACCTCTATCGGTTCCCCCTTCTATTCCAGTCTCGTATTGTTCGTGGAAAGAAGGATTGTCGGTATGCTTCTGTGTGGGCTCTAATCTCTCTGATTTTATCCTCATGGTCTCTTCGCGAGATATACGTAGGAGGGAGCAATATACTGCTTGACTCTTCGGTGAAGGTATGTTCTCGAAACTTCAACAAAAGCCCGTACCGAGCTACTGAGCGTTTCTCCTGCAGAGTCTTCCACTGGAGTTTATCTATCATCTCCGTAACGCTTTCGCGATTACTAAATGATCCTCTAACGAAGCGCGCTGCTCTCCGTTGGATCTTCTCTATCTCTTCTATCAACCCTATCTGGTACGGATCCCACACTGCTGAGCAGTATTCAAGCAGTGGGCGAACAAGCGTACTGTAACCTACTTCCTTTGTTTTCGGATTGCATTTCCTTAGGATTCTTCCAATAAATCTCAGTTTGGCATCTGTTTTACCGACGATCAACTTTATATGATCATTCCATTTTAAATCACTCCTAATGCGTACTCCCACATAATTTATGGAATTAACTGCTTCCAGTTTCTGACCTGCTATTTTGTAGCTAAATGATAAGAGATCTATCTTTCTATGTATTCGCAGCACATTACAATTGTCTACATTGAGATTCAATTGTCATTCCGTGCACCATGCGTTGATTCGCTACGGATCCTACTGCATTTCAGTACAATTTTTCATTGTTGCAATCTCTCGATACACCACAGCATCATCTGCAAAAACCCTCAGTGAACTTCCGATGTCATCCACCAGGTCATTTATGTATATTGTGAATAGCAACGGTCCTATGACACTCCCCTGCGGCGCACCTGAAATCACTCTTACTTCGGAAGACTTCTTTCCATTGAGAATGACATGCTGCGTTCTGTTATCTAGGAACTCCTCAATCCAATCACACAATTGGTCTGATAGTCCGCATGCTCTTACTTTGTTCATTAAACGACTGTGGGGAACTGTGTCAAACGCCTTGCGGAAGTCAAGAAACACGGCATCTACCTGTGAACCCGTGTCTATGGCCCTCTGAGTCTCGTGGACGAATAGCGCGAGCTGGGTTTCACACGACTGTCTTTTTCGAAACCCATGCTGATTCCTACAGAGTAGATTTCTAGTCTCCAGAAAAGACATTATACTCGAACATAATACGTGTTCCAAAATTCTACAACTGATCGACTTTAGAGATATAGGTCTATAGTTCCTCAAATTTATTCGACGTCCCTTCTTGAAAACGGGGATGACCTGTGCCCTTTTCCAATCCTTTGGAACGCTTCGCTCTTCTAGAGACCTACGGTACACCGCTGCAAGAAGGGGGGCAAGTTCCTTCGCGTACTCTGTGTAAAATCGAACTGGTATCCCATCAGGACTAGCGGCCTTCCCTCTTTTGAGCGATTTTAAATGTTTCTCTATCCCTCTGTCGTCTATTTCGATATCTACCATTTTGTCATCTGTGCAACAATCTAGAGAAGGAACTACAGTGCAGTCTTCCTCTGTGAAACAGCTTTGCAAGAAGACATGTAGTATTTCGGCCTTTAGTCTGTCATCCTCTGTTTCAGTACCATTTTGGTCACAGAGTGTCTGGACATTTTGTTTTGATCCACCTACCGCTTTGACATAGGACCAAAATTTCTTAGGATTTTCTGCCAAGTCAGTACATACAGCTTTACTTTCGAATTCATTGAAAGCCTCTCGCATAGCCCTCCTCACATTACATTTCGCTTCGCGTAATTTTTGTTTGTCTGCAAGGCTTTGGCTATGTTTATGTTTGCTGTGAAGTTCCCTTTGCTTCCGCAGCAGTTTTCTAACTCAGTTGTTGTACCACGGTGGCTCTTTTCCATCTCTTACGATCTTGCTTGGCACATACTCATCTAATGCATATTGTTCGATGGTTTTGAACTTTGTCCACTGATCCTCAACACTATCTGTACTTGAAACAAAACTTTTGTGTTGAGACTTCAGGTACTCTGAAATCTGCTTTTTGTCACTTTTGCTAAACAGAAAAATCTTCCTACCTTTTTTAATATTTCTATTTACGGCTGAAATCATCGATGCAGCAACCGCTTTATGATCGCTGATTCCCTGTTCTGCATTAACTGATTCAAATATTTCGGGTCTGTTTGTCACCAGAAGGTCTAATATATTATCGCCACGAGTCGGTTCTCTGTTTAACTGCTCAAGGTAGTTTTCAGATAAAGTACTTAAAAATATTTCACTGGATTCTTTGTCCCTGCCACCCGTTATGAACGTTTGAGTCTCTCAGTCTATATCCGGCAAATTAAAATCTCCACCCAGATCTATAACATGGTGGGGAATTCTTCTCGAAATATTTTCCAAATTATTCTTCAGGTGCTGAGACACAACAGCTGCTGAGCCCGGGGGCCTATAGAGACATCCATTTACCATGTCTGAGCCTGCTTTAACTGTGACCTTTACCCAAATCATTTCACAATTCGGATCTCCGTCAATTTCCTTCGATACTATTGCACTTCTTATCGCTATAAACACGCCTCCCCCTTCACTGTCCAGCCTGTCTCTGCGGTATACATTCCAATCTCAGTTTAGGATTTCATTACTGTTTACGTCTGGTTTCAGCCAACTTTCTATCCCTAGTACTATATGGGCGTTGTGACCGTTTATTAATGAGAGCAGTTCTGGGACCTTTCTATAGACGCTCCTGCAGTTTACTATTAGCACATTAATATTGTCATTCCCAGTTGCATTTTGCCTACTCCTGCCTTGCCGCGTCTCAGGAGGCGTCTTGTCGGGCCTAGGGAGGGAATTCTCTAACCTAAAAAAACCCCATGTGCACTCCACACTTACTCCGCTACCCTTGTAGCCGCTTCCGGCGCGTAGTGCACGCCTGACCTATTCAGAGAGACCCTACATTTCTCCACCCGATAGCGGAGGTCGAGAAATTTGCACCCCAGCTCTCCACAGAATCGTCTGAGCCTCTGGTTTAAGCCTTCCACTCGGCTCCAAACCAGAGGACCGCGATCGGTTCTGGGAACGAAACAACAAATAGTTAGCTCTGATTCCACCCCGCGAGCGAGGCTTTCCGCCTTCACCAATTCCGCCAACCGCCTGTACGAACTGAGGATGACCTCTGAACCCAGACGGCAGGAGTCACTGGTGCCGACATGAGCAACAATTTGCAGTCGCGTGCACCCAGTGCTCTCTATCGCCGCCGGTAGGGCCTCCTCCACATCTAGGATGAGACCCCCCGGCAAGCAGACAGAGTGAACACTGGCCTTCTTCCCCGACCTTTCCGCTATTTCCCTAAGGGGCTCCATCACCCGCCTAGCGTTGGAGCTCCCAATAACTAATAAACCTCTCCCCCCGTGTGCCTGCTCGGACCTTGCTGAAGGAGCGGCCACATGTCCACTCACTGGCAGAGCGGGCGATGCCACACGGCCAGCCTCCACATTTACCCTCTGCCTCGTGCGCCGCGAAGGCCGCTGAACCCGCCACTCCCCAACCGCGCCCGGTACCCGCGAAGATGTCTCGACAGCACGGACAGTGGGTGAAGCATGTAACACCTGGGGTGTACCTTGCGACGCACCAGACTCCCCACTGCCGCTACACTCCGTGGCAGCAGCCTGAAGACGGCTGACCGCGGCCATCAACACGCTCAGCTGTTCGCGAAGAGTGGGAGCTCCTCCTGCGTCCGTACACAGCAGTCACACATCCTGTCCATGCTAAGGAATCAATTTACTAAAGAGACTTAATCAACTCTTAACTAGACTGCTAATTCGCTAAAGGCGGCTGATTATTGACTAAACTGTGATTGCTAACCACTTCTTGTAGAAAACAATGAAAATAGCACTACCTGTCTCTGACCTGTATTGAAAACAAACACTAGCACTACTGGCACTATGGTTGACAAAAGGGACTCTCTCTGACTGTATTCAAAACAAACACGAATTCTATGGAACACTATTAATAGCACTCGACAATTAAAGCTTCCTAAAAGCAAAAACACACGGAAGAAGTGACAAGTAAGAAAAATACAGATAATACTTAAATTAAGATAGCTCGCTGCACAGCAGACGTGAAGCAGACGGCGGTTAGGGCGACACTGACACTACTGACACTACTGGGATAAATAATGCCTTTTGTGTAATTCAGTGTCAGCGTGGTGGAAGAGAGAAAAATGGTAAAGAATATTGTATTTCGCATCGGTACTCATGATTTCGAAGCAATGGTTCAAACTGCTGGGATTCGGATAACGAAGGAAAATACAAAATACAGAGACGCTCAGACGCTCTTCCACCGGCGACAAGGTTAGCTCTGGTTCTTCGAATTCTTGTTACCTGGAATTCGCCCAGTTTGAAGCTCCCGCTCAAGGTATTTACTGTATCAAAATCTAATGTCGTTTCAGAAAAAACAGTTGTAGTCCAAGAACACGCGGATATGTGTTCACTTCTGAGCATACAGCTCTGTAGTCGGTATACGGAAAGAAAACAATGAAAGGATAACACGTTTCTCTTTATACATTTTCCAGTGAAATAACATCAGAAATGATGTGTGTGTGTGTGTTTGGTTTCTAAAAAAATCTAAAGTTTCTATTTTTTTATAATATCGATATTTTCGTAAAAATAAAGAAACTCTCTGAAAAACGATTTGCTCAATCTCGTCGAAGTAACCTGCAAATGTAAACTATTGCTAATTACAACAAACAGTTGCTGTTATTACTTAAACGGCAATCATGTTGTATATATATTTTATGGGTTTGCAATCGATGTCAAGATAAATAACATAATAGCATAAAAAGTTACAAATTTTGTTACAAACATTTAATTTACTTTCAACAACTGTTCACTGAAAAAAGATTTACATAAATAAACAAAACCAGAGAATAAACTGAATTAGAAATGTATGTAAATTCCGGTAATACAGATCACTCATTTTTCTCGAGGGTGTCGTTTTCGAGGATTCTGGAAGCGTCAGCTGTAGTATATTACCAAACGTAGCGTCACTTATGACGCAGTTGTTCTACAACAAGTTTGGAGGCAAGCCGTGTGAAGCTTGTTGCTCTGATGTAGTTAATGGGAAGTAAAGGACTTTGAAATCGACGTTCATCATATCTGTACGCAACTGCGTTTATGTGGATGATGCGGTTAAAGAGAATAATCCAATAAAAGTGAAAGATTAAAAAACGATATTGGATTCCATGCAAGTTATTTAACGAACCCACGAACCTCCTACGAATTTTAAAACGATGATTTCAACAGCAGCCATCCTTCTGAAAGGGTAAGTGAACCTCTGATGTATCTTAATCAGATGTAACGATTTAGTGCTTTACTGTTTATCCATGGCAACAAACTGCTCTGAATATTTTGGTACGTCGTTGAGAAGTAACACACAATGGTCATAGTACGGAACCATACTTCTATCCAGGCGTGCACCTTTACGTCCGAAGCAAATTGTTGACAACAAATGTCTTTCTTCAGGGAAACATAAATACGGAAATCGCATCGGAAGAGAGCGGGACTGTACGGAGAATGTGTAAGGGCTTCCCAGCGAAACTTCTGCAGCTTAACCGAAACAGTCTAGATAACATGTGGGCGGCCCACTTGTTGGCAAGCCCTTACACATTCTCCGCACAGTCCCGACCTCTTCCAATGGTCTTCTTCTTCTTCATCTTCTTCTTCTTCTTCTTCTTGGTGCCATACACTTGTAGTGCGTCGGCTGCTCACAGGCGGCGTTCCCTTGCTTCTTGAACCAGCTCTTCAAGTTGTTGATGCCAGTCCATGTCTTGATATTCTGTGACCATGATTGCTTCCTTCTACCTGATGGACGCTTTCCTTCTAGTCTGCCTTCTAGAATTAATTGCAGAAGTTCGTATTTCATTCCTCTCATAATGTGCCCCACGTACGGTCTCTCTCTTCTTTTAATTGTTCCCGTTAGTTCTCTATACACCCCGGCTCTACGCTGCACTTCAGCATTGCTCACTTTCTCAATCCATGGCATTTTTAGTAATCGGGGCAAGAACCACATTTCTGTTGCTTCTACTCTCTTTACAGAAGCTTCTTTAATTGACTATGTTTCCTCTCCATAGAGTAGGACGGGAGAACATAGCATTGTACCACCCTTATTCTCAGATGGAGCGGCATGTCTGTGTACATCAGCACGTTTCGTAGCTTTCGGAACGTTTCTTTGGCAATCGCAAAGCGAATCTTAATTTCCTCATCACAATCAAGTTTTGAGTTTATCATAGATCCTAGATATTAAAATTTGATTACTTTCTCGATTTTGCTACCATTAATGAACAGGGACTCGTTTCGACCTGGAGTTCTTTCAATTGACATTCATTTAGTTTTCTTGGCATTTGTTCTGACACCAAAATGCTGACCAGCTTTATCTATTTCTGTAAGTATTTTCTGTAGCTCGTCTACGGATGGCACAAACAAAGCTGTGTCGTCGGCAAACCGCAAGTTCCAGGTCTTCACTCCATTTACTTTTATACCAAATAATTCTGAGTCTTGACTGGATCGAAACATCTTGTCCAGATACCAACTGAACAGTAATGGGGATACTACACAAGCCTGGCGGACTCCTTTCAGTATTTGTAGGGATTCTATTTTCAAATTTTTTTAAATTCTGACCTCTGCTCTCTGATTCCAGTATAATTACTGAATGATTTTTATGTCCTTACCACCCATTCCTATTTTTCATAAGATTATGGTAAGGGAGTCATGCTTAACTGTGTCAAATGCTTTCTCATAGTAAATAAAGCATATATGGAATCCTGCTGATAGTCATAGCAACTTTGCAAAAGTATTTTCATGCCAAATAATGCTTCTCGGACTCCCATTCTCTTCATAAAACCAAACTGGGTTTCGCCACAATGCTCCCCACATTGAGAATAAATTCGGTTATATGTAATTCTTAGAAATGTTTTCAGAACATGACTCATCAACGAGATCAATCGAAATTCTGAGCACGTTTTGTCATTTGCTTTCTTCCGTAATGGGACGAAGGTTGAGTTCAGACATTCATCCGGGATCTGGCCTGAGCTATAAATTGCATTAAATACGGCTTTTAACGTTTTTGGGTCTATGCATTTTAAAATTTCTGTGGGTAAGTTTTCTCCACAAGGTGCTTTTCTGTTCTTTGTTACTTTCAGCGTATATCCTACTTCTGATTGTAAGATACGTGGACCATATTCTTCTTCATTTTTCTCTTGTCGCGAAACGGAGATGATACGTAATTCTCCAGTCTTTTTGCCATATTTTCATTAAAGCAGTGAGGTTTTGCTTCTTAAAGTTTCCAGTTATAACCATGATCTTCTTATGGAAACTATACGAGTCATGTAACTTCAGCATTTATTGCGCTTCGGTTCATTGTTCCTCAATCCACTTTGTTTTTGGTCCTCGAAGCATCTTCTTTATTTCTTTATATGTCTGTTGGTACTCCAAATTTTTATGATGCACCTTCTGCATTCTACGTTCTTCCATTTTCAGTAGAGTATCTTCTGGCATCCAGGGCTTAGACTTCTGTTTTTTTCATTACCAGTTTTGGCTGTAGCAACTGGGATGGCTGCATTGTGTATCTTTCCCCAGGATTCATTAGTACATCTTTCTTGTTTCTTGGATCTCGTGTATGAGTGGCATCCTGTTTCCCATTTCTTTCACCACCTCCTATCTCTGTTTTAGGTTCTTCCGTTTTTCAGTATCAAATCTTACACCCATGCTGCTTTTCGGCTTTTAAGTTGAAAATGAATCTTTATGGCACCAATAACAGGATTGTGATCTGATCCAATATCTGCGCCTGGATATGCTGCTGCACGGGGACATGCTGTTTAGAAATCGCTTATTGATCAGTAAATAACCAATCTGATTTCTAACTATTCTCCCTTCTGCGTCTTGGCGCGACTTCCAGGTGTACTGTTTTCTGGGATGTAGCTTGTAAAAAGTGTTTTTATTAGTGAATTCTTCAGCCCTACAGAAATGAATAAGGGCCATACTTCTTTCGTTTCACCAAGACCAAATCCTCCTGCAACTCCATCAACTCTTGCATTTCCAACTATTGCATTGAAATCTCCCACTATCAAGTTGATATCTTCCTTCTTCAAGGTTTGTGTTACAGAATGGAGATCATTGTAGAAGCTCTCTGTTTCTTCATCTCTCTTGTCTGCTGTTGGGGCATATACGTGAACTACATTCACATTCTGCTTCAGGCCTCTAATGTGGATGGCAAATACCCGGTCAGATATTGCAGTTGTGCTAATTCCACGGTTCATGAATTTTATCCAACTATGAGTGCCACTCCATTTTTCCTACTTGTAGGAGGTCCTGAATAGAACATTTTTTTATCTTCTTGACTGACACATCCACTATCTGGCCACCTATGCTCACTCATACCGAGTATATCTTTAAGCGCATCGTTTCCTTGAAGAGGTTCTACACCCTTCCTCCTTCTAATAGACTTCCTACGTTCCAAGTAGCACACGAGAAGGTATCCTTGGCTTTTCTTGTTGTATTCTGTCTTTCACATACTGGTCCAGGCTCCCCAGAATCCTCTAGCCTAGTTGCACCAGTGTTGGTTGAGGATTTCCCTTGCGGGGTTACCTCCTGCGGTAGTTTTCCATTTTTATTTCTCCATCATATGTTAAAAGTGCCGGAGAACAGGTTTACCTGTGAGTGTCCTGGGGAAGGAAAGAGGTCTGTGGTTTACCGTTGCCTTCAGTGCTTAGGTTGAAAACTGAAAAGACACCCTCAGGCCTCGATACCTAATACCATCGGGGTCGAAGAAAACAAGAGCTAGCCAAGGGAGGCCGACAGGAAAGAAGACAGAAAGCGGCCTGACACAAGTAAGTGGAAGCAACGTCAGACTCAACTCGGGGCCCCACGGATGATACACGAGTACTTGTAGATGAAGTCTCCTGGGGGATCTTCCCTTTGTGCCCCGAAGAAAGACATTCGTGGTCCCCATTTCCTTCGGATGAAGAGGGGTATGACTGAGTACAATCAAGGCTCCATAGGCAACCGCAAAAGTTTTGCCATGAAGTCATTGACTGTCTTGTCTCACAGTTGAATGTAGTAGTAGTAGTAGTAGTTTTATTCATCCGTAGATCTCTTTTTACAAGGATATAGGACATGTCAAAGTATTTACAAGCTTAGATCAATTTACAATAAGCTAATTCGCATACACATATATTTACAGGCTTCTAGTTAGAGACAATCATTAGATTTTACTCCTGGTATACAATAATTTATTTACAAATAACTCATTAAATAATGTAATGCCACACTATTCACTCATATTTCACTATCAGTCACTGCACACACTATACACACATTGTTTCATAACACTTCACTCACTACATACACACACACACACACACACACACACACACACACACACACACACAGGTGATCCTTGGGCCATTTTCTGTACTGCAAGTTCCCATTTGCTATCCTGAAAAACTGAGTCAGCATCCCTTCATAATGAGTGAGATGTTGAGCTCAGAAAGAGGAAGAGGTGTTAGTATTGTGCTATGCATAGCTTGAGGGGAGAGTGTCTCTAGAAAGGAAAAAAGAAGAAAAATAATAAAGTGAAGGTGTTATGTGGAATATTGGATGTTTTATAATCATCATTATTATTATTATTTGTTTGTATAACATTTTTTTATCAAACCCGTACTCTGCTTTATCTAAGTAATCCTTCAATGTATAAAATGTGTTAATGGTTACGGCGATTACTTTTGAAATAATAAAAATGTTAGTTACTGTTTGCATCTGTCTTGCCTTCCCTTGGACGTCCCTTATGCCGTATTCATGGATTCCTCGCTTCATGCTCGTTTTTCAAAACTTTTAGGTAAGCTTTCAAGGGATGGTTTGCGTCTATCTTCTTTTATCTTCATCGTGACGCTCTCCCGCAGATGAAAGAAAGCTGAGACCATTCATAATGCCCCGCTCTTGCACATATTAAATGTGCTTTGATATTACTGGTTAAATCAGCTTTGAATCAACTTAAGAATATTCACGGAGGTGTCGTACTGAGAATTTTTCAAGCTATCTTCTTAGTGTACTACTTTGAGGTATGACATCTGTTTTATCAAAGACTTAGCCTACGTCATCATTCCGTTTCATGCAGCAATAAATTCTTAGTGTACTACTTTGAGGTATGACATCTGTTTTATCAAAGACTTAGCCTACGTCATCATTCCGTTTCATGCAGCAATAAATTCTTATACACATGTATCTGTACCTCACTTGCATTGTACTGAGAAGATACTGCTTTTCGTTTTGTGACGTGTACGGTTTGGATTTTTAGCGGAATCAAAATCAATGGAAGGAGTGGAAGACTTCGTGGCTTATATTTCATGGAATTTCGAAATTTGAAGTCAAATGACGGGAATCTTTGGTCAGTTACAAGAAACCTTTCTGAACAACTGCACTTCCTGTTCCCAAAGCGGAAGGGGAATTTTGAGCCATTACTGTCGTAACAATAGATCAGTAATAACAGCAGAAGATTACCGTTGTTCAGTCAGTTCCTTCAGTCAATCCGACTAAAGAAGACAATTGCAGTATTTGACATCAACGTGCCTATCTATGTCCTTTTCTTATCACTTACTCCGCACTCATCGGAAGGTTCTAAAAGGTGTTTTTCCTCGTTTTATATATTACCTGGTAACATTATTCTCCTTTGTGCCTCGAAGCTCTAAAACAAGTTAATAAAGACAATGAAGTCGGCAAATTGCAGGTCCCTACTGCACGACGAATACAAAATAAAATGACCCGCAGACTACTTTCGAAATGCAGGTACTTGATTTCACACTGTCTGCAAATGTTTGTCAGCAGCAAATTACGGTTGCGCCATTTGCCAGCGCAAATAACTCATTACGCGAAGGACAACGGGGTTTCGCGAGCAGCCTACGAGGCCAGCGCAATACAGGAGGAGCGGTGCGGTCCGCCCCCGCACACGGGGCTTAGTAAATTAGCGCCTCTCACCTTCCCTTCCTCCCGGTCCCTGCGCCCCTCGCCTCGCTGCAGCGAAACTAATTTCAGCGAGCCGTGTAAAACGCCGCATTACATACGGAGCGTTCGGTTTTTCCGGTATGAAAATTTGATGGGGCAGCTCTGCGACCGCGGTAATCAAGCAGCCAATCTGGTGGGCCAATCACACACGAATGCGGGCCTATGAATTATAAAGGTGAGTCCGCTCTCCCCGTACACCGCGCCGCCCCTGTCCTCTGGCTTTTCTCTAGAGGGTGGGAGCCAACCATCTACCTCGCATGTAGACGCGCAAAGAATGAATCTACAGCGGCTCAAACGCTTCCTTACGCCATGCTTGCGCGGGTACTCATATGTGAATGAATAAAGGAGGTTCCCAATTACGAATCACGAATTCTGGGTTTTATTATTATTATTATTATTATTATTGTACACGCATCTGCCGATAGAACACCACACGAATCGTGTGCTTGGTGTGAAATTTTTCAGGTGCCACATTTCCTTACTCTTCTCATTACTATTTTCTTCCCTTCTTCCGAACAATTTGTTCCTGTCTTGAATTTCTAGACATCTTGGCTCACTTCTCACTTGAGAAATCTGTGGCCGAATGTTTGACTGTCTTGTTTGCGGTCTGTTCAAAATGGTTCAAATGGATCTGAGCATTATGGGACTTAATTTCTGAGGTCGTCATTCCCCTAGAACTTAGAACTACTTAAACCAAACTAACCTAAGGACATCACACACATCCATGCCCGAGGCAGGATTCGAACCTGCGACCGTAGCGGTCACGTGGTTCCAGACAGTAGCTGCTAGAACCTCTCGGCCACACCGGCCGGCTACGGTCTGTTAAGTGAGAGCGTTGTACGCATTACACGCAGATATCGCCTTAGCTCTTTCGCAACCCAATAGAGAGAAACATTTTTCTTGATGCAATATCCATAAAGCATTAGTTTACTTTGAGTTCTTGACTGAGATAAACAAGAAGAGGCATAAGTGCAGCTTACGCCTAACTTTTATCAAAGATGTTTGATGCTGACTGCAAAAAGTTGGTTCATCGACAAAAATGAAGATTGCACACTGCACGAGGACTATGATTCAAAGAAGCACAGCAGGCGTTGCAGCGGCTGGAAAAAAGTAGAAAGGTGTGCAGGTACTGACCTCACAGTCGCCTGACACTAATCCTATTCCAAGCTGATGGCCTTACATCAGAAAGAAGTTGCAAGAAAATAAGATCTTTACTTCGAAAGAGACATGAAGCTCTCTTCCACGTGAAGACGCGAAAACTTTGTTTCAAGCACGCCTCGGAGCTCTCAAACAATTCTCGACGCTGTGGGTAACTGAAGGTACTATAAATTTTAATTGCATATTTCTTTTGTTCATATATGATGTATGTATACGTTTATTTTATTGTCGAATACATTGCCCTACTGACTATCCCGGCCACGGTCTTACTTGACAGAATATATCTGAGTCGGCTGTGCTAGCATCCTGCAGGTCTTTCCTGACTTCATTGCCCCACTTCATGTTTTAATGCTTTCTGTGTAATTCACTCTGTTTAGCTTGTCGAGAGTCGGCATTCTCTTGATATTCCCGTAAAATTTCACTCGACGTTCCCTCATATATTGTACTATGTTAGATACCCTGTAGCCTTCTTCTGTCACACTGGGCCGTAAGATTTTTCTAATGCACATTTCTGATCCATGAACAACGTTTCTACCTTAGTGGTATTGCTGTAATATCCCACTTTTTAGATGATGCGCATGATTCATTCATATATTCAAGAATGTTCTTTTCATGTTTTGATTTCTCTGTACGTGAACTACTTGCTCTATCCCCTTTCATCTCACCAAGGCACTTGAATGTTTGAAGTCTCTTCAACTCATTATATTTTGTCGTGAACTTTTTTGGTGCTTTTTTTTGTCTGACATAATTCTGTTTTCTCAAAGGAGATCTGTAGTTCAGACTTTCCAGTCTTCTGTTTTGGGACCTCGATGTGGCTCACTGCAGTTTCTGTGTAAACTATGAGTATTGTCAAATCGTCAGAGAAGGCCGTATGTCCAATCTCAAAAATCAGTGATTTACCTTCCTAGCTTGATGATTTATAAAGTCTGTATTATTATTATTATTATTATTATTGTTATTATTAGTCTCTATTAGGTTCTGCAGGTTCATCCAAAATTGTGTAATTCAGCGTTCTGAGTTTGCATGGGGCACTTTTTTTTCTAGACAGATTCTCTTTCCTTTTTGATTCCATTTTGTTTCTGTCCCAATTTCGTTTTCCGACTGAAGTTCTCGTCTGCAATTACTTTTTTCTGTACCTTTTTAAGCCCAAAACTTCCGAGGAATTTATCTGTATCTTTTTTCCCTCTTTTAACTTGTTTAATAAAGGTAACACTCTTCAATCGTTCCGTGTATGTTAAAATTTTGTGGTTAAATTTTCATGCTATAAGACTGATGTGGCCACAAAAATTTAATCTTGTTTTTCGGATGCCCGGCGCGAGGCTGAAAATATTTTATGTGTTTTCCAGGGTTTTGGTACGTAGGCGATATTTTCGCCTGGTGGCAGAAAGTGGAACTATTAATTTTTCAGCATACCCCGAGAGCACACTGATTGATCAACATACCTGCGATGTTTCAGCGTCCTGTATAGCCTGTACTGTAGCACTCGGAACAGCGTCTAATTAATTATAACCATTCGATACTTTCAGACTACCTTGCACTTAAATTTCCGTGTATATTCTTCGCAAAGGCGGAGTAAGAAGGGGTGGGGAGTACGCAAGAGGGGGAACCTGACCTGGCCGGTCCGGGTGGCCGAGCGGTTCTAGGTGCTACAGTCTGGAACCGCGCGACCACTATGATCGCAGGTTCGAATCCTGCCTCGGGCATGGATGTGTGTGATGTCCTTAGGTTAGTTAGGTTTAAGTAGTTCTAAGTTGTAGGGGACTGATGACCTCAGAAGTTAAGTTCCATTGTGCTCAGAGCCATTTGAACCAACCCTATCCTGGAATCTAAAGTACAAAATTTCAAACACTTTTAGAAGTGACTTCCCGTAATTTTGCAAAACCCCTCATTTAGCAAGTTGTAGCATTTTGTAACTGATCCCAGTGGGACGGTATTATAGTAATTCCCATTTTCTCGTTAGAAAGTGTTACACCCAGACACCCGATTATAATTATGGAGTGCGGTATCATTTGTTTTTGGGTCGTTCTCCCTTCCGCAGTAAAGAGCACGCTGCTGTGCCTAGGATCAAACGATGGAGGAAAGAAGCCGCTCTTGTGTGCCGCAGCCAATTCCTTTATTTGTCTTCTTTGAAGTATTATTCTCAAGTGGCCTGCTAGGCGTATCCCAACTGTAGAAGAATCAAATTGTCCAGTTTCCTTAATGTAATCAGCAATAGTTAAACGCAGCACTTGCAGAAGCTTTGGTTTCATAGAACACCACGTGGTGTGCAGAACGCCCTGAGCCTAGCGCTACGCCTTAACGATCGCTTTCAAAGAAGCTACGTCGTCTTCATCACAAGAAGATATCCAAGAACACTTTATGCCATTTAATGGTGCTGAAAGGAAGCGTAGCCTGCGTAAGGAAGCTTTGTGAGTTAGTGTACGTGTTTATTTAACAATAAGGCGACACTTCTACTGAGTCGGGATTCAAACACGAAATGAGACTAATCCCATGGACTTCAGTAGGCTGAAGCCGGAAACCGCGATCTTTCATATTTTTCAGGGTTGCATGGCCTGGCGGGAGTCAGCGGCTGATACTTTGAATAGTAAACAATTCACCACAAGACATCAGTGGAACACTTTTCTCAGTACTTCGAACTTCGGGGGCAGAACGATGTATAAGTCCATGATGAGAAAGTAGCAGAGCAGGCAGTTTTACACTCTCCGGGAGTACTCCAGTATACCTTTCTCGTTTGTAAAAACACCCACTTGCGACAGACCTCTTCCGATATTTTCTATTTGGCTTCGGGTGTCAATGGCTACCAATATTAGAAGTAGTATTTTATGGGTTTTTCTCAAATCAGTAAACTGATTAGATTCACGCTGTAATTTTCTAGACATATGTGAAATCTAGATGTGCACTGAATGGGTACCAGCATTTCTCTTATTAAAACTGCTCACAAGAAATTCAGTAGATTGTGACATATTAGCTTGATAATTTGCAGCACTGCTAAGCTATATGCTTCCTGAGCCAAATCGGCTCATAATTGTTATAATACTGACAACTTATTATCTCAAGTAACACTGTGTTATCATTTCTGCTCAATGAAAGCATCAATGGGAACACAAATATTTACAGGGTGCTCAGAAATAGGCTAAAAGGCTTGTAATAGTGTTGCACGGTAGGTTGTGCTGAGACAAAATTGTCTAGAGAAAAATTCGATACGTCGAGTCGGTTCCGAATTAATTGGCATTGAAGCTAGCCAATCAGGCAGTCGCTCAAAAATGGTTCAAATGGCTCTGAGCACTATGGGACTCAACTGCTGTGGTCATCAGTCCCCTAGAACTTAGAACTACTTAAACCTAACTAACCTAAGGACATCACACACATCCATGCCCGAGGCAGGATTCGAACCTGCGACCGTAGCAGTCTCACGGTTCCTAACTGCGCGCCTAGAACCGCGAGACCACCGCGGCCGGCAGGCAGTCGCAAGCGCAAGTTCGAGCGGCCCGGCAGATACGATTACTGTCAGCCGTTAACATGGCGTAGTGCAGTGCACGAGACTTCTCAGCCTTTGGCTCGGATTCGATTGTTCCTAACGTCCCACGTCTAAATTTTGTATCGCTTTCTTGGTCGGCTTTAGGAAACCAAACGAAGAACGCGTTTGGAGACACCGCCTGTGGCGGGCCGCCTGAATTTGCACGACAAGGGCTGGGTTGAAAAATTTATTAACTCGGAAACGGCGCAACGTATCTATTTATTTAAACAGTTATTTCTCAGCACAGCCTACTCTGCAACACCCTTACAAGCTTTTCAGGCTGTTTCAGACCACCCTATATAAATCTGCCAATCACTGATATTATTCATAAACATACAGAGCTTTTCCTACTATGGAAAAGTCTCTATTAATTGCTCTTGGTTTGCCTGCAACTAGATGCACAATTAAATGACCCTTCAGAACTCTACGAAGAGTAAAATTGTGTTGTGTTCTACAATGAGTGAAAACCAACTATTATGTGCGAGCTAAATGTACACAGAAGAGAAGTGACTGAAAAACCTGATTTTACTAAATGATAAATTAAGGCAACGGTCTCAACGATATTCATTCATCTTTAAACTGGGTCAGGAACAGTATACTTGTGCTTTCTCAGATCACATGTGACTCTTAATGGTTATACTTTCCTTCATCAGGTCATGTTAGAAAACAATTATTTTATTACTTCGAACATCATTTATATGCTTTCCCTTGATAGGAATGAAACAGATTTTGTGAATGTGAATAACCTTTCTTTTACATATTTTCACTTCCGAGGAAGATTAATCAAATATTCTTTATGAATATTGTTCATAAGAAACGATATTCTCATTTCTAATTTTTCCCTACCTCGGAATTTCTCTCTCAGTATCAATTTAACGTTATTGGTATATGAATAAAAATATATTCTCTATATATTTTACTGTCTTGTTTCCTAATTTATTGATCATTTTGTTCGATATATGTCACAGTTCAACGAAAAATAATATAATTATAGATCATCAGCTTCAAAAAAGAATCACATCCATAGTTAATTTAATAATACAATAATACAATACATAGTTAATTTAATAATACAATTTGAACGTAATCATGAAATCTTGGTTACCTTTCAAGCGTAAAGTAATCTGTCCACAACATATATTGAGTGTATAGCCATCAGTTCTCTGGGATATAATAATATATGTAAATTTCAAAGTCTTATCCCTCCCCCCCTGCTGCAAAACTTTTTGGAGACGTCCTTGATTCTATGCTAAGAAATTTTTTCTCTTTCAGAAACGAATTTCATGTTATTGCCTGCTCAGCATTTACCCTCTAGGTTATCTTCAGTTATTTTACTGACCAAATAGCAAAAGTCATCTATTTCTTTTACTGCCTGATTTCCCAATCTAATGTTTTCAGTACCAATTGGTTTAATTGTACTATTTTTCATTACCTTTCTTTTGTTTTTGCTTATGTCCATGTTATAACACTTTTCCACGACACTATCCATTCCAATCAACTATTCTTCCAAGTTCTTTGCTGTCTCCGACAGAACTGTAATGTCATCAACAAACCCCAAAGATTTTGTATCTCCTCCCTGAACTTTGAGTCTCTTCCGAAGAAATTTCTTCTTCATTCCCTTTACTACTTGCTCAATGTACAGGTTGAATAATATCAGGGAGAAGTGCAACCTTGTCTCACATCCTTCTCCACTAGTTTTCCTTCGACTCATATAAGTGCAGTCTAGTTCCCGTATGTATCTTTCACTATCTTTCACTCACTATATTTTTCCCCTGTTATCTCTGTTATTTCGAAGAGTATAGTCTAGTCATCACTGCGAAAGATCTCTCGAAGTCAACAAATGCTATAAATGTAGGATTACCTTTTTTCACTGTGTTTTCTAAGATAAAACGTTCTTTTTGACGTCTTTTTTCTGTGCTCACGAGCAGAACGCGGTAAGTAGCATGTCCCGATTTCAGAGGAAAGTTCGTTGGGTGGAAAGAGGGTAAAAATAAGCGAACACATATTGCGAGTTATCCGTAGATACTCTAACGTTTCTGAGAAAACGGCAATGTTATCGAGGTACTTTCTGTCCCTTTTAGCGAGTAAATACTCCAACCGAAGCGGTGTCGCACTTTCACGTCCCGTGCTCTAAATCCGACTATTGTTTTCATTTATCTACCTATGTCCATAGAAGATTACTTAATGTGTTTATTCCAACGCATCTTGAAATAACGTTGCCCTTATTCGCTTTCTAATTGTGTGTCTGATGAATGAATTTAAAAAAAGAACAACAACGAATGAATTTGAGACTCTTTTCGGAGAAATTCCTGTAGTATATCTTGATTCATAATCAATTTCAAGCGGTAGTTTTCCGAATAATGATCCATTATGTGTCGTTTACCGCGGAATCGATTCCGACGAGTGAAATCTTCATCAATGTAAACAACATTTCTTTCCCGAGTGAGATTCATTCAAAGAAATGTCACAGTGGCAAACCTGACTTAAAAAAAAAATATTCAGATAGTGAAGGGAGACTGGAATTCAGTAGTAGGAAAATAAAGAGAAGGAAACGTAGTAGGTGCATATGTAATAGGGATAAGAAATTACAGAGGAAACCGCCTGGTAGAATTTTGCACAGAGTATAATTTAATCATAGCTAACACTTGGTTCAAGAATCATGAAAGAAGGTTGTATACATGGAAGAGGCCTGGAGATACTGGAAGGTTTCAGATAGGTTATATAATGGTAAGACAGAGATTTAGGAACCAGGTTTTAAACTGTAAGACATTTCCAGAGGAATATGTGGACTCTGACCACAATCTGTTGGCTATAAACCGTAGATTAAAACTGAAGAAACTGCAAAAAGTTGGGAAGTTAAGGAGATGGGACCTGGATTAGCTGACAGAACCAGAAGTTGTAGAGAGGTTCAGGGAGAGCATAAGGGGACGATTGACAGGAATGGGGGAAAAAATGACATCGGAAGTTCACTGAGGCATTTTGGCGGATGATGCTGTGGTATATCGAGAGGTTGTAACAAAGGAAAATTGTACTGAAATGCCGGAGGATCTGCAGCAAATTGACGCATGGTGCAGGGAATGGCAATTCAATCTCAATGTAGACAAGTGTAATGTGTTGCGAATACATGGAAAGAAAGATCCCATATCATTTATCTACAATATAGCAGGTCGGCAACTGGAAGCAGTTAATTCCATAAATTATCTGGGAATACGCATTAGGAGTGATCTAAAATGGAATGATCATATAAAGTTGATCGTCGGTACAGCAGATGCCAGTCTGAGATTCATTGGAAGAATCCTAAGGAAATGCAATCCGAAAACAAAGGAAGTAGGTTACTGTACGCTTGTTCGCCCTTGAATACTTCTCAGCAGTGTGGGATCCGTACCAGATAGGGTTGATAGAAGAGATAGAGAAGATCCAACGGAGAGCAGCGCGCTTCGTTACAGAATCATTTAGTAATCGCGAAAGCGTTACGGAGATGATAGATAAACTCCAGTGGAAGACTCTGTAGGAGAGACGCTCAGTAGTTCGGTACGGGCTTTTGTTGAAGTTTCGAGAACATACCTTCACCGAGGAGTCAAGCAGTATATTGCAAACTCCTACGTATATCTCGCGTAGAGAACATGAGGATAAAGTCCATCTTTCGACGAACAATACGAGACTGGAATAGAAGGGAGAATCGATAGAGGTATTCAAGGTACCCTCCGCCACACACCGTCATGTGGCTTGCGGAGTATGGATGTAGATGTAGACGTAGATGTAGATGTAGATAGCTTTGAGGGATGAAACAGTGAAGGTAGCACAGGGTCAATTAGATAAAAAGACGAGGACAAGTAGAAATCGTTGGGTAACAGAAGAAATATTGAATTTAATTAAAGGAAAGGAGAAAATATAAAAATACAATAAATGAAGTAGGCAAAAAGCAATACGAACGTCTCAAAAATGAGATCGACAGGAAGTGCAAAGCGGCTAATCAGGGACGGCTAGAGGACAAATGTAAGGATGTAGAAGCATACCTCACTAGGGGTAAAATACACTCCTGGAAATTGAAATAAGAACACCGTGAATTCATTGTCCCAGGAAGGGGAAACTTTATTGACACATTCCTGGGGTCAGATACATCACATGATCACACTGACAGAACCATAGGCACATAGACACAGGCAACAGAGCATGCACAATGTCGGCACTAGTACAGTGTATATCCACCTTTCGCAGCAATGCAGGCTGCTATTCTCCCATGGAGACGCTCGTAGGGATGCTGGATGTAGTCCTGTGGAACGGCTTGCCATGCCATTTCCACCTGGCGCCTCAGTTGGACCAGCGTCCGTGCTGGACGTGCAGACCGCGTGAGACTACGCTTCATCCAGTCCCAAACATGCTCAATGGGGAACAGATCCGGAGATCTTGCTGGCCAGGGTAGTTGACTTACACCTTCTAGAGCACGTTGGGTGGCACGGGATACATGCGGACGTGCATTGTCCTGTTGGAACAGCAAGTTCCCTTGCCGGTCTAGGAATGGTAGAACGATGGGTTCGATGACGGTTTGGATGTACCGTGCACTATTCAGTGTCCCCTCGACGATCACCAGAGGTGTACGGCCAGTGTAGGAGATCGCTCCCCACACTATGATGCCGGGTGTTGGCCCTGTGTGCCTCGGTCGTATGCAGTCCTGATTGTGGCGCTCACCTGCACGGCGCCAAACACGCATACGACCATCATTGGCACCAAGGCAGAAGCGACTCTCATCGCTGAAGACGACACGTCTCCATTCGTCCCTCGATTCACGCCTGTCGCGACACCACTGGAGGCGGGCTGCACGATGTTGGGGCGTGAGCGGAAGACGGCCTAACGGTGTGCGGGACCGTAGCCCAGCTTCATGGAGACGGTTGCGAATAGTCGTCGCCGATACCCCAGGAGCAACAGTGTCCCTAATTTGCTGGGAAGTGGCGGTGCGGTCCCCTACGGCACTGCGTAGGATCCTACGGTCTTGGCGTGCATCCGTGCGTCGCTGCGGTCCGGTCCCAGGTCGACGGGCACGTGCACCTTCCGCCGACCACTGGCGGCAACATCGATGTACTGTGGAGACCTCACGCCCCACATGTTGAGCAATTCGGCGGTACGTCCACCCGGCCTCCCGCATGCCCACTATACGCCCTCGCTCAAAGTCCGTCAACTGCACATACGGTTCACGTCCACGCTGTCGCGGCATGCTACCAGTGTTAAAGACTGCGATGGAGCTCCGTATGCCACGGCAAACTGGCTGACACTGGCGGCGGCGGTGCACAAATGCTGCGCAGCTATCGCCATTAGACGGCCAACACCGCGGTTCCTGGTGTGTCCGCTGTGCCGTGCGTGTGATCATTGCTTGTACAGCCCTCTCGCAGTGTCCGGAGCAAGTATGGTGGGTCTGACACACCAGTGTCAATGTGTTCTTTTTTCCATTTCCAGGAGTGTAGATACAGCCCACAGGAAAATTAAAGAGACCTTTGGAGAAAAGGGGCAATACTTGCAAGGAAGAGAAAGGAGAAAGGTGGAAGGAGTATATAGAGGAACTATACAAAGGCGATGTAATTGAGGACAATATTATGGAAATGGAAGAGGATGTAGATGAAGATGAAATGGGTGATCTGATACTGCATGAAGAGTTTGACAGAGCACTGAAAGACCTAAGTCGAAACAACGCCCCGGGAGTAGCAACATTCCATTGGAACTACTGACAGCCTTCGGAGAGCCAGACCTGACATAAATTCTTTACAGACGAATGGAAGAACTGGTAGAAGCCGACCTCGGGGAAGATCGGATTCCGCAGAAATGTTGGAACACGTGAGGCAATACTGACCCTACGACTTATCTTAGAAAATAGATTAAGAAAAGACAAACCTACGTTTCTAGCTTTCGTAGACTTAGAGAAAGCTTTTTACAACGTAGAGTGGAATACTCTATTTCAAATTCTGAAGGTGGCAGGGGTAAAATACAGGGAGCGAAAGGCTATTTACTATTTGTTCAGAAACCAGATGGCAGTTATAAGAGTCGAGGGGCACGAAAGGGAAGCAGTGGTTGGGAAGGGAATGAGACAGGGCTGTAGCCTATCCTCGATGTTATTCAATCTGTATTTTGAGCAAGAAGTAAAGGGAACAAAAGAAGAATTAAAATTCATGGAGAAGAAATAAAAACTTTGAGGTTCGCCGATGACATTCCAATTATGTCAGAGACAGCAAAGGACTTGGAAGAGCAGCTGAACAGAATGGACAGTGTCCTGAAAGGAGCATATAAGATGAACATCAACAAAAGCAAAACGAGGATAATGGAACGGAGTCGAATTAATTCGAGTGATGCTGAGGAAATTAGATTAGGAAATGAGACACTTACAGTAGTAAATATGTTTTGCTATTTGTGGAACAAAATAACTGATAATGGTCGAAATAGACTGGCAATGACAAGGAAAGCGTTTCTAAAGACCAGAAATTTGTTAACATCAAGTATAGATTTAAGTGTCAGGAGGTCGTTTCTGAAAAAAACTATGTTTATAGCTGGATTGCGTGCTAACCTTGAATTTGATTTTTTTTTAAATTATTGCTGTTTCTAGGATTTTTATGGAGTGTAGACATGTATGGAAGTAGAACGTGTATGATAAATACAAGAAGAGAATAGAAGCTTTCGAAATGTAGTGCTACAGAAGAATGTTGAAGATTAGATGGGTAGATCACATAACTAATGAGGAGGTATTGAACAAAATTGGGAAGAAGAGAAATTTGTGGCACAACATAACTAGAAGAAGGGATCGGTTGGTAGGACATGTTCTGGAGCATCAAGGGATCAGTAATTTAGTATTGGAGGGCATCGTGGAGGCTAAAAATCGTGGAGGGAGACCATGAGATGAATACACTAAGCAGATTCAGAAGGATGTAATCTCTAGATGGTACTGGGAGATGAAGAATCTTGCACAGGACAGAGTACCATGTAGAGCTGCATCAAAGCAATCTCTGGACTTAAGACTAGAACAACAACAATGACATTGTCAAGTCCAGTCATGATTTTACAATAATACAACTTGATAAGAAACATTTGTGTAGCAACCTTCTAAGGTCATGGATAGATAAATGAAAAGAAAAAAGAAAGAAATAAAAAAACCATTGTCGGGTTTCGAACACGGGACGCAAAAGAGTGAAGCCGTGACGCTAACCGCTGTGTGACCTCTTCATTTGAACTTGCTGTTTGCTTAAAGAGACATCAAGCAAATTCGGAAAGTTTCATAGTCGTTCTCTCGGGAACGGCTTAGTATTTAGGGATAAGGCGAGACACCTGTTCGCTTATTCTGATCGTTCTTCCACTGAGCGAAGTTATGGAAAATCGGGTGATGGCACTTGCCGTGTTCTTCCCGTCGGTAAAATTTTCAGCTGATGTACCCTAATCCAGCACAGGAAAAGAACCAGAAATGTCTGATTTGCAGCCGGATGAGGATATCGCTGTAAAGAGCAGAGGGCACGTCGCTGGGAGACAGAGCGTGACAAAAGCCGCGCACGATATTGGAAGTCGCGTCGGCTGCGCGTGGCTGACCTGGAGTCAAGCGGAGTACTGAGTCCGCCATAGTGTACGCTAGACGCGTCACTCCGCCCCGTCGCAAGGAGCCGCTGTTAACGTGCAGCGCTAGCCCGGTCTTGACGACCTTGTTGTGTACTTGGATTTTGAACTGAATTTCTTTTTAGACGGCGGGGCTTTGTGGTTCAGCGGTAATGTGAGAGCCTGCGGACCGTAAGGCCACTGGATCAGATCCCGGAGCTTTCCACTCTGTCATTACGCTAGCCTTCAACTCTCTATGATGTGAAGATAAGCCATTCCACGTTAAACCGTAGGTCCCCTTCCGTGGGTAGCGTTACTGGGATAGCTTAAGTGGATGCAAATCGCCGAAGTGACTTCCGACTGAAAGAACTTGCAAAGAGAATGATTCGTATTGTGCAAGAAGGAGCTCGAACATTCGTGTGAAAGGAAAGGAGCATGGATAGTCCTTCTCTCGGAACTACAAAAGGAGGATGATTAAATGTCGCGTTTCGCGCAACAATTCAAACTTAAATCCTTTGAGCAGAACCGATACAAATTCGTTTCGCAATAGCGAGATGGTATGATCCTAGAATTCACTGTATTCCACCAATGTCTCCCATCATGACATAAAATGAAGCACTCGAGCCACTCCTCAAAACCGGCTACATTACTGTATGACGCGCAGTATCGTTAGTAGATTTCACTGTTTTATCCCAATAATGTATGTCTGGCATTCCCGTTTCTTACTACTTCATTGAGGTAACAAAAGACATGGGATAACGATATCCACACACACTGCGTACACAAGGCATAAAAGGACAGTGCATTGGCGCAACTATCATTTGTATACAGGTGATTTTTGTGAAAAGGCCGCATGTCGGGAATCAGAAGACTTTGTAGCCAGAATGGTAATTGGACCTAGACGCAAGATACGTTCAGTTTCGAAAATCGTTAGGGAATTCAGTATTCCGAGATCCACAGTGTCAAGAGTGTGCGAGAATACCAGATTTCAGGCATTGCCTACCACCATGGACATCGCAGTGGCCAACGGCCTTCACTTGACGACCGAGAGCTGTGGTTGCATAGAGCTGTCAGCGCTGTGAGTTAACGAGCATTGCGCTCTCATTTAAATATATGGTCGAAAGAGTCAGCCTACAGGAATTGTGAAAAGAACCCTGTTGTCTAGGACCACGTGCCACAAAGGGCGCAGATTCACCACGAGATGGGGAAACTCGCAGGCGTCTATTGTCTATTGAGGTCAAAGTGCTGTAGCGTGCGAGAGAGACAGACGAGAACCTACGTCATAGGGAAAGCCAGGAGAAGGCTTTTGTGGCCGAGGAGACGTATCAGTGTTAAATATGCCGGACCTGAAATGGGCCATAAAGGGAAACATTTATGAAAACTGTTTAATTCTGTAGGAGTGCAGGGAATGAAGCCACGAAAATGGTTCAAATGGCTCTGGGCACTATGGGACTTAACTGCTGAGGTCATCAGTCCCCTAGAACTTAGAACTACTGAAACCTAACTAACCTAAGGGCATCACACACACCCATGCCCGAGGCAGGATTCGAACCTGCGACCGTAGTGGTCGCGCGGTTCCAGACTGTAGCGACTAGAACCGCTCGGTCACTCCTGCCGGCATCAAGGCACAGTAATGTTAATCTGACATCGTCCATAAATTTTCATGGTGATCCCAATAAAACCTGAATAATGATCGTATCTATAATACTTTAGGATTTACTGTTAAAGTAAAATTAACAAGTTTTGTAACAAAGACCTGAATGCTAAAATCTGAATGCTTTGTTCGATCTTCACGATCGACATTTCATACAGAAGTGCATCATTGAAGTGACAAATTTTGTAAATATCAACTCTGTAACTTTATTTGTTCACAAAATATAGTAAATTCAGATTATCAGTATTTTCAGTTAAGCATCAGATCATCATTTTCTCCACACAAAACACGATGATCGATAACAGTATGACATCTTATTGAATTATTAGGTAATAGAATATTTGTTATAAAGCCTAGTGCATAATAGTTACTTTTGTTATTTATTTATTTATCAGAAAATACATGTTGCAAAATTACTGGCCGTGACATTCAAAGTTAAGAAGGAAATTGTACTGATTTTATGTAAATGAATCTAACGTTTATTATGTAATGGATATTATTTTTAGTTTATTTAGAACATGAAAGTGGTCAAGCTCTGATTATTTAAATACGTTAAAATGTAAAATAATGTAATATAAGCTGTAGCCAATCTGGTGGACGACTTAAGGAAGGGGAACTGACCTACTCGGTTGAGTGAGGATATTCGGCGCGCGGGAAATGCAGCCGGGGACGGGCAGAGGGAGTGCTGGTGCAACGCCAAAGCGGACAGTTAGGCTGGAGACACCAAAGCGTACAGTTCGGACTGAGAGGCGAAAGCGGACTGTCGGTCTTTAGGCAGCTAGGAAGCGAAACGGCTTAGAAAAGTTCGAGTTGTGTGGTATTGCGAGACTTAGTCTCTGAGCGGTGGGTAGCCGCGCGCCTGGTTTGAACTCTTAACTTTTCGTGTGGAGTATCGGACTTGTGTTTCGCGATGAGATTGTGAATGATCGAACTGTGTCAAATGGATATGCTATCGAGTGTAACAGTAACTCTACATACGACCACTTTCACTCTTAGTTTGCTTTCTGAATAAACATTATTCTAACGAAATCGCAACTGTGTGGCCTACATCATTTATGCCTCGTTAATTTAGTTCCCGATATTATTATTACTGTAATTATATGTTATATTAACTTTCTACTTCGCAAACTTGCCATCAGCCAGACAATTTAACCGAAGAGTCACAAGTGTCTAATTTAAGACGTGCGCTTCAACCCCTAGACGAGTTTGAGCCAAGACATTTAGATGAACCGCGTATGAGGCCGAACATGTTTTGGGATGTTAGCTGGCATAACAGACATGCAAAACTGCGTGAAATAACAGGAGAAATGGGTGTGGCACGTACGACGAACGTATACGTTAGGACAGTGTGTTGAAATTTGGCGTTAATGGGCTATGTCAGCGGAAGACCGAAGCGAGAGCCCCTGGATGCACGACATTGCCTGTAGCGACTCTCCTCGGCTCGTGACCGTATCGATTTGATTCTAGAGGAATGGAGGCCGTGGCCTGGTCGGATGATTCGCGATTTCGGGGAGGGCTGATAGTATGGTTCGAGTGTGGCGCAGACCTCATGAAGCCATGGATCCAAGTTGCCAATAGGTACTGTGCAATCTGGGGTGCGAGGGGGTCGAAACAGGCGGACAGACTGACGGTCCACAAAGTGATCCTGTAACCGTTTTGTTTTTACCGACTGAGGTCCCGAACCCGAAAAACCAAAAGTAATAAAAATTTGTAGGCGTCTGCTGTGCGACTGAAAACGGATTGCACAACTTGATACCAGTATACAATCACACCACGGATGCACTGGCAGTGTGTGATCTTATTCTGTTCAACGTTAATAATTGTATGTCTTTGCGTTGCTAGTTCTCAGAAAATAGGCGGCGCTATACTCGTCACATAACGATCAGGTTTTGGGATACAAGCTCGGCCTATTGATTCTTGCTGTACCGCGCGGAGTGGCCGCGTGGTTAGAGGCGCCATGTCACGGATTGCGCAGCCCCTCCCACCGGAGGTTCGAGTCGTCGCTCATGGGTGTGTGTGTTGTTCTTAGCATATGTTA